>NW_019648243.1:0-3263 GCF_002806865.2 Cucurbita pepo subsp. pepo
GTAGAAACGTTGTATAAAACGTGAAAAGAGTGCTTAAAATGGAAAGTCTAATCCAAGACGTTTGAAGCACGTGCGAATTAAACTTTGTAATGGTCGACGTTTTTCAAACTTTTTGTGGGGAATGATCACGCATAATGATTTAAAATAGAATTTCGAAGAAACGGAATGCATAAAATAGTAAAAGAGTGCTTATCATCGAACCCCTAATCTGAAAACCCTAATTTGGGACGTTTGAAGCAGGTACAAAAAAACCGAGTAACGCTCGACGTTTTGTGAAATTTTTATGATGAATTATCAGACTTGATGATTTAGAATAGAATGTCGAAGAAACGGAGTGTATCAAGTAGTAAAAGAGTGCTTAAAATTGAAACCATAATTTGGAAACCCTAATCCAGAACGTTTGAAGTACGTGATACAAAAACCGAGTAATAGGCGACATTTTAAGAAATTTATGTGGGGAATGATTGGACTTGATGATTTAGAATAGAATTTCGAAGAGACGGAGTGTATAAGTCAGTTAAATATTCTCAGAACCCCAGTGGAGCCTATCCGACTGATATAATCTAGAATCCACTACGATTGCTTATAAGCCAAACCCGAACTTGGGACGTTTGAAGCACGTGCAAACAAAACCGGGTAACAATAGATGTTTTTCAAAGTCTTTGTGGGGAATGATTGGTCTTGACGATTTAGAATAGAATGTCGAAGAAGCATAGGGTATAAAACAGTAAAAGAGTGCTTCAAATCGAAAACCTAATTTGGAAACCCTAATCCGGGACGTTTGAAGCACGCGCTAAAAACCCGAGTAAAACTGTAAGTTTTTCAAAATTCTTGGAAGGAATGATCAGGCTTGATGACTTAGAGAATAGAATGTCGTAGAAACATTGTATAAAACGTGAAAAGAGTGCTTAAAGTCGAAAGCCTAATCCAAGACGTTTGAAGCACGTGCTAATTGAACTTTGTAACGGTCGACGTTTTTCAAACTTTTTGTGGGGAATGATCAGGCATAATGATTTGAAATAGAATTTCGAAGAAACGGAATGCATAAAATAGTAAAAGAGTGCCTATCATCGAACCCCTAAACTGGGACGTTCGAAGCACGTACGAAAAAACCGAGTAACGCTCGACGTTTTGCGAAATTTTTGTGATGAATTATCAGACTTGATGATTTAGAATAGAATGTCGAAGAAACGGAGTGTATAAAGTAGTAAAAGAGTGCTTAAAATTGAAACCATAATTTGGAAACCCTAATCCGGAACGTTTGAAGTACGCGATACAAAAACCGAGTAATAGGCGACATTTTAAGAAATTCTTGTACGGAATGGTTGGGCTTGATGATTTAGAATAGAATTTCGAAGAAACGGAGTGTATAAATCAGTTAAATATTCTCAGAACCCCACAGTCCAGCCTACCCGACTGATATAACTACGATTGCTTAAAATCCAAAAACGAACTTGGGACGTTTGAAGCACGTGCAAACAAAACCGGGTAACAATAGATGTTTTTCAAAGTCTTTGTGGGGAATGATTGGTCTTGACGATTTAGAATAGAATGTCGAAGAAGCATAGGGTATAAAACAGTAAAAGAGTGCTTCAAATCGAAAACCTAATTTGGAAACCCTAATCCGGGACGTTTGAAGCACGCGCTAAAAACCCGAGTAAAACTGTAAGTTTTTCAAAATTCTTGGAAGGAATGATCAGGCTTGATGACTTAGAGAATAGAATGTCGTAGAAACATTGTATAAAACGTGAAAAGAGTGCTTAAAGTCGAAAGCCTAATCCAAGACGTTTGAAGCACGTGCTAATTGAACTTTGTAACGGTCGACGTTTTTCAAACTTTTTGTGGGGAATGATCAGGCATAATGATTTGAAATAGAATTTCGAAGAAACGGAATGCATAAAATAGTAAAAGAGTGCCTATCATCGAACCCCTAAACTGGGACGTTCGAAGCACGTACGAAAAAACCGAGTAACGCTCGACGTTTTGCGAAATTTTTGTGATGAATTATCAGACTTGATGATTTAGAATAGAATGTCGAAGAAACGGAGTGTATAAAGTAGTAAAAGAGTGCTTAAAATTGAAACCATAATTTGGAAACCCTAATCCGGAACGTTTGAAGTACGCGATACAAAAACCGAGTAATAGGCGACATTTTAAGAAATTCTTGTACGGAATGGTTGGGCTTGATGATTTAGAATAGAATTTCGAAGAAACGGAGTGTATAAATCAGTTAAATATTCTCAGAACCCCACAGTCCAGCCTACCCGACTGATATAACTACGATTGCTTAAAATCCAAAAACGAACTTGGGACGTTTGAAGCACGTGCAAACAAAACCGGGTAACAATAGATGTTTTTCAAAGTCTTTGTGGGGAATGATTGGTCTTGACGATTTAGAATAGAATGTCGAAGAAGCATAGGGTATAAAACAGTAAAAGAGTGCTTCAAATCGAAAACCTAATTTGGAAACCCTAATCCGGGACGTTTGAAGCACGCGCTAAAAACCCGAGTAAAACTGTAAGTTTTTCAAAATTCTTGGAAGGAATGATCAGGCTTGATGACTTAGAGAATAGAATGTCGTAGAAACATTGTATAAAACGTGAAAAGAGTGCTTAAAGTCGAAAGCCTAATCCAAGACGTTTGAAGCACGTGTTAATTAAACTTTGTAACTGTTGACGTTTTTCAAACTTTTTAAGGGGAATGATCACGCATAATTATTTAAAATAGAATTTCGAAGAAACGGAATGCATAAAATAGTAAAAGAGTCTTTATCATCGAACCGCTAATCCAGAAACCCTAATCTGGGACGTTTGAAGCACGTACGAAAAAACCGAGAAACGCTCGATGTCTTTTGAAATTTTTATTATGAATTATTAGACTTGATGATTTAGAATAGAATGTCGAAGAAACGGAGTGTATAAAGTAGTAAAAGAGTGCTTAAAATTAAAATAATAATTTGGAAAGCCTAATCCGGAACGTTTGAAGTACGTGATACAAAAACCGACTATCGGGCGACATTTTAAGAAATTTTTGTATAGAATGATTAGGCTTGATGATTTAGAATTGAATTTCGAAGAAACAGAGTGTATAAGTCAGTTAAATATTCTTAGAACCCCAGTCGAGCCTANAGAGTGTATAAGTCAGTTAAATATTCTTAGAACCCCAGTCGAGCCTATGCGACTGATATAATCTAGAATCCACTACGATTGCTTATAAGCCAATCCCGAACTTGGGACGTTTGAAGCACGTGCAAAAAAAACCGA
>NW_019648244.1:0-760 GCF_002806865.2 Cucurbita pepo subsp. pepo
GCGTGTCAAGATTAGAGGCCGCACATTTGAAGAAGTATGACTGTTACACGATGCACTGGTCAAAGTAGGGCGAAACTCTCATGATCCCTAATAGAGTATTTAAAAGAGTTGGGTGAAGTTCCTATTTTAAAAGAGTTAATTAATATCATTGATCCCTAATAGATGCATTTATAATCGTGAGGTTGAAGGTGACAATATTTTTTATCTTTTCTTTATCGCTTGAGTATGAGTACTCGTGAAACAATATTTGTTTTATCTTTTCTTTATCGCTTGAGTATGAGTACTCGTGAAACGAGAAGTTATAATTTGAGCAATACCTATCACCTGATTCCTGTGAAACAAAAAGTTATAGGGACCTTGTAGTTGATGGGAATATTATTCATTGTTGGTATCAGAGCAGGGTTTCAATCCTGGGACCTGTGGGTTATGGGCCCACCACGCTTCCGCTGCGCCACTCTGATTAGTTAAATAATATCATTTTGATCCATAACAGATGCTCTTAAAACCGTGAAACTCATGACGATACGTAACAGGCCAAAGTAGACAATATTTGCTGGCGGTCGACTTGGCTATTACATAACCTAAATCACCATAAGTGAATTCATTCCAAGGAATCTTATGCTTACACTCTTCATTGAGAGCGGTAGTTATCCTTCGAGAAATATACTTTGGAAGTCCTTCAATGAAGCGCATCATCCATAATTAAAGGGTACTATCATATCATGTCATAACCTTAGTTACAATTATATCTTTGTACCAT
>NW_019648244.1:2718-3263 GCF_002806865.2 Cucurbita pepo subsp. pepo
TGAGGTACTAGATCTCGAGCTTAAGAATCTTTACCTTTGGAAAGAAAATTTAATTTTCATTGAATTTTACTTTTACGTTTTCCATCATCATGTTCGATGATTTAAGCAAACTGTGGGTCTTTCGTGATTGGAAGGCTCACATATTTAAGGATCCACGTAGAATTCTTAGTAATCTTATCCCATGAAAGGGTTTTGGAAACAGGTTGACAATTTCTTCACATTTACCTCTATGAGCATAGTAAATCTTTTTGGAGAAGATCTAAGAGTTGTGGGGGAGATATTTGAATGCTTAACTTGTAAAATAGACTGAAAATGACTACTATGAAGTGAGTATTTGATGTTAAGGTTCTCTCTGTGATCATCAAACATGAGGGCAGAAAGGATATGACAATCCTTTAACGAAAAGTAAATAGTTTTGATATGTCTGTCAAAAAATGGTCATTTACAAGATCTGCCACAAAGGAAAAACACTGAATTTCTCAACTCAATGTCTAGCCTACTAGTAGTTTTAGCCCAAACATCTTCGGTAGGTGATTTTTAAAAAA
>NW_019648245.1:0-136 GCF_002806865.2 Cucurbita pepo subsp. pepo
TTCAGTGGGTCAGTCGTTGAAACTAGTATGGTATTAATTGGGTGACTTTCTAATGATTTTTCTATAACATCTGTTAAAACCATTTAGATTCCAAAGAGTAGCTTGTCTCAAACCAAATTTTGCAAAGAAATAGCCC
>NW_019648245.1:2367-3262 GCF_002806865.2 Cucurbita pepo subsp. pepo
TTTTTTTTTTTCTTATTTCAAGCTCACTCCAGCAACATCACAGTACAACATATAGTTCATACAAAAACTACAAATATTAGTATTCCCAACACGAAGAATCCAACAATGAGCATCATTCTAAGGAGAAATAGCTAGCTAATTCTCTGTTATTCCTTCTCACACTGCTGACCCTCATCAGTGCAAAAAACCGACTTAGCTTACCCTCGATCGAAAACCAAAGAGTAGGACTCAGTGTATATACATAACCTTGTGAATAAGTATAACAACGTACAACATACACATCAAACCAAAATTGTTGCATATACAATAAGTGTACTGATGAACCTCAAGATTCATGTAGTCTTATTATGTACAGGCCTTGCCTCATTCCGAACATGGCATATCTGCAGCCAGTCTTCGTTGGAGAGTGCCAGAAAGAGGGTGAACACAATAGCGTAGGGAAGCTAACAAACCATAGATATTATCCTTGGGTGCAATGGCAGTTCATATTCTAACCGGCAAGACATTTAAAAGTTCCCAAATAATGGAAAGGAACCATTTAAAAGTTGAAACCATGCTGAAAAATGCAGAAAATGCAATTAGATGACTTCAAAAATGTATTTCGATTCATTTCAGAAGACAAGACTTAAAAGAGTATTACCAGCTTGTTTTTCATGAAGATGATCTTACAACAGCATGCTTCATATTCCTCTTGCGTTTGCGCCCATCCATGTTATTCAAGTCAGGCGTATTTTTAGATATCCTTTTTGAAAACTGTAGATCTTCAGCCCCTATCATGTATACATTTCCCGCCTCTGGTATGCTAAACTCAGCAGGATTTTTATTAATGCTGCACATTCCAAACTCAGAACCAACTTTTGAATGCTCCAACATTCTTTTAGTACCATGGCGCTCT
>NW_019648246.1:0-736 GCF_002806865.2 Cucurbita pepo subsp. pepo
AAATATGGATGTCAGTGTAACAGCCCAAGTACGCTGCTAGTGGATACTATCCGTTTGGAAGCGTTATGTATCGCCGTCAGCCTTACGGTTTTAAAACATGTTTGTTAGGGAGAGGTTTTCACATTCCTATAAAGAACGCTTCGTTCTCCTCTCCAACTGACGTGGGATCTAACAATCCACCCCCTTGGGGGCCAGCGCCTTTGTTGGCACACCGCTCGGTGTCTGGCTTTGATGCCATTTGTAATAGCCTAAGCTCACCGTTAGCAGAAATTATCTACTTTGGCCCGTCACGTATCGCCGTTAGTCTCACGGTTTTAAAATGTGTCGGTGAGAGATGTTTCCACATTACTTTAAGAAATGTTTCGTTCTCTTTTTCAACCGACGTGAGATCTCATAGTCCATGGGAACTTTTGAAAAATTTATGAGAATATTTAAACAATCGTATAAGAATTCACTATTCTAAACGAGGAAAAGGGTTATTATTAATATTATGGGTTGATATTTTTATTAAATATAAGGTCAATTTTATACAATATGATTAAAAAGTGGATTTGGTGGACAATATTAGATATCGACATATTAATGAAAAAAGAATACAATGGTCCGTGTCAATACTCTCGGTCACGGTCAATGAAAAGCAAATTGTAGAGATAATTGCTACATTTTTCTTTTTCTTTTCTTTATTTATTTATTTAATTATTTATAGAAACAACTTTAATTTTAATTTTGAAGAAGA
>NW_019648246.1:2634-3262 GCF_002806865.2 Cucurbita pepo subsp. pepo
CAAGTGGGTCATTGATTACCCAATGAGGAACATCCTATGTGGACAACTTATTCATTTTCAGCCCTAAAGGGGAACCCATGCTCAATATAAAAGGAAAAGGAAGATTAAGAGGAGGAGAGCCACACTTTGAGGAGAAAAATTGAATTACATAGCAGCAGCCTCTGCTGCAGTGAACTACTTTGAAATTAGAGAAGAAGAAGAAAACCCTAATCCAGCAGCTGTTGACAGCAGAAGGAAAAGGAGACCAACAAGGATTGATTAGGGCAAAGAGGTGGACGTGAGAGCTCAAGAGAAAGGGAACTTCCATTGACGAACGACAACAAATCGAGATAACTCTCTATTTCCTTATTCTCTTTTCTTAGTCCATCAATTTTACTTGATCAAGATGCAGATTTCTCTGTTTAATTTAGTTTGTATGGTGAGCTAAACTTAATAGGGGAGGCGGGAGAGTTTTATATAGTTTAAGTATGTTGACGGTATGATTTTAGTTTATTAAAGAGTTGTTGTTAATGATTTACATATATGTTTTATTAGCTACTTTACATACATAGTTGTTCTCTTGTTCGGGTGAAGAGAGGGAGCAATGAAATTCTCTAGTTTGATAGCAAGGAGACTTGAAGGGTAATAG
>NW_019648247.1:0-3261 GCF_002806865.2 Cucurbita pepo subsp. pepo
TTGTAGTTATGAACTCTTTTCAACAAGGATTTGTCCTTTGATGCTCATGGGTCGTTGTAGTTAAAATAAAGATAATGGTTCGGAAATGAAATGGCCAGTATAGCTCAATTGATAGAGCAGAGGACTCAAAATCTTCATGTCACCCGTTCAAATCAAATTTACTATTAAAATAAATAAAAAAAGTCTAATGTGTCGGAAATGAAATGATTAAAGAGTTTATCAATTTGTGAACTTCAACCAATAAGGAGTTGAGATCAATATGAAAATGAGATACCTTTCACTCCCGTGATACTGTTTACACTACAAGTAGACTTGTTAAATGGATGTCACAACCCAGCATAAGAGGAATGTTTCCGCACATAATACGTTCTCAAAGAAATATACTTGCAAACTCAACGGAGAGATAACTTCTATTTATCATCGGGAGCAGATATCACAACATCTTGTCCTAACTCAGATAACATGAATCTCATCCTAAGGATTGTCATGCGTTTTCACGCACTTGGAAGATGTTACACACGTGCAACTGACTCAAACGTGGAAAGTAAAAGTTGCTCCTTGACATATGGCTCTCCCTGATTTGTTCATTTGGCCTCGAACCGGGGTGATACACCTTGTTGATATAGATAGTAATTACATTTTTTTTTAAAATTTCTCAACTATGGTATCTTTAAGATTACATTCATTTAAATATGATTTACTAATAGATGCTCGTTAACTCTTTAATAGTTCCCGTATTATAACTTGATAACATGAATGCAACGAGGCACATAATCATAAATCGTATCTAAGGAGTAACAAATCACAAACAAACATCTAAACATGTATTAATGGGTGTTATGTTTTGATTAACTGATTTTCAGTTAATTACCATATATGATGATATGACTGTTGTACACTAACGGAAAATATTTCTTTCGGTTTCCTCTCGTACATTAACGGAAATAAAGGAAAGAAGATTAATGCACATTAACGGAAAAATGATCTATATAAACTGAATTCCCAAACCCAAAATCACACACCACAAGAAAATATTTGGTTTTTGGAGAGATGAACATGCACAAGTTTGTGTGGATCTTTCTTACTATAATCGCCATGCTATCTCTTTCGGTTTCCTCTCGTATATTCTTCTCTCTTCATCTCGATCACCTAGTTTTTCTCTTTTAGAGTTGTTTTTTGTAATAAATTTTTGAGTAATTGAAGTCGTGTTTATTCTCGTATCTTTTTTATCTAATAGTTTGATTCAGCTGACTTATTTATTTTATATGTTGAAATTTGATGTAGATAGGGGAGGAATGATCGGACATTTTATTCCATTAACTTGTGATACAAATTGTGCGGACAGGGGTGAGATTGCAGACAAAAAATGCTTAAGCTCATGCCTTCATAGAGGATTTGTATACGGAGTATGCCTTCCAAATACAAAGTTTGTATCATGTTGTTGTAGCTATAAGTGAGATCCAACAAAGTTACTATGACTCGGTATGAAATAAATTATCTTGAATAATAAATCGAAAGTTTGTTATTATTCTCTCTAAAATGAATTACTAATCTTAAAGTTCCCGCATAATTGTAATAATCCGAAATTTTCTACTTAATTTAAGGTCGCTATTGTATACAAATCATAAACATTAAATGCGGAAATACTTCATTTAACCTTTCGTAAAACATAACCTTCAGCTTCAAACACAACCATGGACTTACGTGTTTTAAAAACACTTTTAAAAACGACACAACAAAACACTAAATAAAATAAATAAACGTTTAAATTAAAAACAACATTCTATTCTATCATAATTCTAAGAAAATAAATACAACTACCCTATGCATGTGTTATGGTCTCGAGTTGCGATGTCGTCGTCAGCCGTACAGGAATGCCTTACCTTATCTTGAAAAATGTATATATAACTCTATTTTTATTAAAAAAATCTTATTTTCTATTGTTATTATTAAAATAAAAAAAAAAGTTGATTGAGATTTTTTAATGTTAAAAGATGAATTTGATAATTCACTCGAGCTCAACTAATGCTCTTACGCAATTATATAACCTAACATGCTATCTAATTTTTTTTAATAACAAGCAAGATATAAACAATCCTTGGAACATTCAAGAGTTTATAACTAACTAATTATGTTGGCATGTTCGAGAAATGTCGGCGTGTTTGGGCAACTAATTTGTTTGGGATAATGAAAGAAAATATTGGCATGTTTGGGACGATCAAAGAAACAACTAACTAATTTGTTTTGGGATGATGAAAGAAAATGTTGGCATGTTTGAGACAACCAAAGAACTAACTAATTAATTGTCTACCGTATGTTGGCATGCAAGAAATAACTAACTAATTAGGTTGGCATAACTAACTAATTTTGTTTGGGACGATGAAAGAAAATGTTGGCATGTTTTGGAAATCTTGGCATGGAAAATAACTAACTAATTAGGTTGGCATAACTAACTAAATTTTTGGACGTTAGCAACCTAAATTTCCCTTTTAATCTAGAGTCATTACTATACCTCTAACCTTAAGAGGAATTATTTAAATGTACTCTTTATAGTATTAATATTAATTCATACCTCCTTTATTAGTTTGTGAATAAATAAATATCAATAAAAGAAAAGAAAAACAATACTGAATTAGATACCTTATACTAGCCTATATTTCATTAAATGCAATTCTAACTGACCTATACTATTAATGCGAATACAGCTCAACCTATACTACTAATGCAAATACAATTCAGCCTATACTAACCTATTCAATGAATGCAATTACAATTCAACTTATGCTAACCTATACTATTAAATTGAAAAGCGAATCTATCTTATGCATGCGCCACGGTCACGGGATATGCGTTGCTTTCATTGGTCTCACATGGGTGCCTTGCCTTTTATTTGAAAATGTAGTAGCACGAGGCTTGAGNATTAGGTTGGCATAACTAATTAATTTTGTTTGGGACTATGAAAGAAAATGTTGGCATGCTTTGGAAATTTTGGCATGGGAAAATAACTAACTAGGTTGGCATAACTAACTAAATTTTTTGGACTCTAGCAATCTAAATTTCCCTTTTAATCTAGAGTCATTACTATACCTCTAACCTCTCTTTATAGTTATTAATATTAATTCATACCTCCTTTATTAGCTTGTGAATAAATAAATATCAATAAAAGAAAAGAAAATAGATACCCTATATTTCATTAAATGCAATTCTAACTGACCTATATTATTAATGCGAATACAGCTCAACCTATACTACTAATGCAAA
>NW_019648248.1:0-304 GCF_002806865.2 Cucurbita pepo subsp. pepo
TTTAGTCGCTGAAAGTGTGACTATTGGGTATGGATAAGCAGAACCTCTTGGTTCAGGGAAAACCGGAGAGGTTGGATAAGAAAGCTAAGCAGGCAAGTACAGGACGGACAAAATGCACATACAAATTGATTGACATGATCCCTCTCCCTCTCTCTTTGGCTAGTTGGCTAGTTGCACGATAATCGGGAAAGTATACCAGGTAGGGAAAGAAAGGCTGCTCGATCTCCTGTAAGGCCAACCCTCAACGGCGAGCTCACCAGGCAATACTATAAGTCCGATAGAAGTCCAAGGTTTCGTCTACTAC
>NW_019648248.1:2340-3261 GCF_002806865.2 Cucurbita pepo subsp. pepo
TTTGTGTAATGCTCTTTTTGAAGTCTGGACATGGTTTCATTCTTTATTTTGATATAATGAAAAGTTCCTAGAAAGAATACAATAGAACAATTTGTGTAATGCTCTTTTTGAAGTCCAGTTTGTGTAATGCTCTTTTTGAAGTCTGGACATGGTTTCATTCTTTATTTTGATATAATGAAAAGTTCCTAGAAAGAATACAATAGAACAAATTGTGTAATGCTCTTTTTGAAGTCTGGACATGGTTTCATTCTTTATTTTGATATAATATTGTTGAGGGCATTTTGAGAAAGGGCATTTTGAGAATCAAACTTTTCCTAGAAAGAATACAATAGAACAGAATCAAACTTTTCCTAGAAAGAATACAATAGAACAATTTGTGTAATGCTCTTTTTGAAGTCTGGACATGGTTTCATTCTTTATTTTGATATAATATTGTTGAGGGCATTTTGAGAATCAAACTTGAGACCTCTCATACTCAAAACGACAATCATACCACATAGACCACATTCCTTTTGGTTAGGCACCATTGATTACTATTTTATAACTTTTTTTTTTCCTTTTTTTTTTCCTTTCAAAATTATGTTTTTTTTTCTTTTTTGGAGGGGCATTCCGAGAATTGAACTCATCACCTCTTGCACCCAAAGCAAGAATCATACCACTAGACCAAATGCCTTTACTATGGACTATATATTAAGTTGTTTAGGGAATGTATCGTCATTATTTCATTTATTTTCTTTGTTAATGAAATCCATGAGCAATTATTATTATATCTTCTAGATCTAGACCGCTGTTAAATTGATCTAGAACCGCTGTTAAATTATTTACATAGGGTTAGACCACTGTTAAATTATTTACATAGGATAGGGTTAGATCGCTGTTCAATCTGTTGAAACTATCTATCAAAGGTATTCCATAATGAGT
>NW_019648249.1:0-939 GCF_002806865.2 Cucurbita pepo subsp. pepo
CAAAGAGGACAATATCTGCTAGCGGTAGGCTTGGGCCGTTATAAATAGTATCAGAGCCAGACACCAGATGATGCCAGCGAGGAGGCTGAGCCCCGAAGGGGAGGGGGTGGACATGAGGCGGTGTGCCAGCAAGGACGTTGAGCCTCGAAGGGGGTGGATTGGGGGTCCCACATCAATTGGAGAAGGGAACAAGTGCCAGTGAGGATGCTGGGCCCCGAACGCGGGTAGATTATGAGATCCCACATCGGTTGGGGAGGAGAACAAACCATTCTTTATAAGGGTGTGGAAACCTCTCCCTAGTAGACACGTTTTAAAAATCTTGAGGTAAAGCTCGAAAGGAAAAGCTCAAAGAGGACGATATCTGCTAGCTGTTGACTTGAACCGTTACACACAATTTTCTATGTTTGTTTTCATAATAATCTTTAAGAACTATGATCGAGTGGCTAGTAGATGTTACTCTTGTTCTTAAAAATAGAAAGCTGTTTTGTAAATAACTCCTAATGAATAGCCTTGAGTACCTTGAAGACTTCTTCATCATACACAGAAGGAGACTTTTGAAGAGCTCTCCACTGGCCATCATTGAATGCCCATGTCCTACAAACTGTTAAACCCACAGAAGCAGCTTGTTTAAACAACTCTGTGACCTTTCCTCTCGTGGATTGATCTGCTGCAAATATCATCAACCAGTATGTGTTGAAACCATTAACATAGAACGGTTGGCCATCAACTACAAACTGGTTCTGCCTTGTCTCCACCATACTCCATGGATCATCTTCCTTTTCAACCACTCCATCAAACCTATATTGATGAACAAAAAACAAAAATGTGCCCTTAAATGTTAGTTTGGTCCTAAACTTTCATACAATTATGGTCCCTAAATTCCATATAAAATTATGTTTTGGTCTTGTCCTGTGTCACGAAATTGAGTTTTAAACATCT
>NW_019648249.1:2679-3259 GCF_002806865.2 Cucurbita pepo subsp. pepo
TTTTTGTGTAAAAATCATTTATAAATCAATATTTTATTGATTTTAGATCCTCATTTTAAAATTTATACCCAGTTGAAAATGTAAACAAAAATATCTAAATTCGTATGTAATAGAAATATTTATAAAAATTTTGAAAAAAAAATACTGATAGAAATTCCTATAAATATCATATTTTTATTTAATTTTTTTAAAGTATATACAAATTATGCAAATTTGAATAAAATTGTAACAAAATCCAAATATTCCTTCTCATTTATTAAACTATAGTTTATATATAGGAAATTATATATTAATTTTATTATTATCTTTTTCCATTTAAAGAAAAGCTTTTAATATTTCAGGTTTTTTCGTGTATTATTGTAATAAACCACAAATTAGAATCTTTGAACGGTTATATTTAATCTCCAATATAAATATATAATATTGTGATATCCCACGTTGGGAAGAGAACAAAACCCTAAGAATATTGTGATATCCCACGTTGGTTGGGAAGAGAACAAAACCCTCTTAGTAAGGGTGTGAAAACTTTCTCCGAGCAATTGTTTTAAAGCCTTGAGGGGAAGCCCGAAAGGGAAAGCCC
>NW_019648250.1:0-1070 GCF_002806865.2 Cucurbita pepo subsp. pepo
TCAGTTCTTTGCCCAGATAATATGAGAGTAACCCAGCATTGAACTGATTTCAGTCTACAGCAATTGAACCTTTCGAATGTAAATAGGTCTTTCTTTGGTTCTTTCTCCTTCACCTATGAGCTCTTGTCTTATTCTAAGCTGTTAGATTTGTAATAGTAATAATAGAAGAATTAGGTTGGAGAGAGTAACCCAAAGGCATAAATTGTTTGTTCGCTTCCTGGGAATGGAGTCGTAAAGCAGCGTCTTCATTTCCTCTCTCGGATTTCACTGTCAAAGAAGATTCAACCTCAAACCTGAACCTACACCAGATTGAACTCGGTAAACTCCTTCCTTCACTACTTCCCTTCCCAGATTGAACTCTGTAAATAGGCTTTGATTCCATTGCCTGGACTATTACTTCTTGAACTCGGTCTCGCTGCTTCTCTTCTCTTCTCTCCTGTAAAGGTGATTGAGCAAGCCTGCTTCCTTCTCCTTCGGTAGTGATAGTAGCTTCAATCAAAGGAATTGGTAATATTGACTTGGTCTTTGCATCGATGTTTGTCAGTGCGGGTCGGTCGTCACTTGAGTGTCAAAAGCGGTGGTTGTTTTTCCTTGTCTTATCGAACCAGCGTATGCGCCCATTCCTCCTTTGCTGCCTCCCAGTAGAGAAAGCCTCAATTTGCCGATGTGTGTGGATTGAAAGGAAGTTGGGGATAGACATAGATCCTTCTGCCTATCCGGAGTGTTGGAAAGAAATCAATGGTTTTTCTCTTTTGGATTTCCCGATCACTGTAAGCAATCTTCACTGGCACAAGGATCTCCTCACAGCAACCTCCACTACGTACAATGAGTTTACGAAGACTTCGAGTAGTGCGAGATAGATAGGCTAATCACCAGACTGCTCTGGAATAGGTTAATCGCCGGAGACAAGAGAATGGAAGGTATCTTTTTCGAGAGCATGCCTTAACTTAATTATTAATGACAGTAGGGGTCGTAACTTAATTATTAATTACAGTAGTAGGGGTCGTATAGTTTCTAAGTGAGAAAGCAAGCGCAACGAGATCTTTCATATCCTCCCTGTCAGGCAGGTC
>NW_019648250.1:2115-3259 GCF_002806865.2 Cucurbita pepo subsp. pepo
AAACATCTTTCTTTTCAATCGAAATCCCAATCAAAGACAAGTTCTACCAAGGTCAGGATCTAAAAGAGAAGATTCACTCTCCGGAATTCCTAGTGAGATGATTCATTCCTTCTTCAGCTAAAGTGGAATGATCGAAGTCTCCTTCAGGTTCAGTCGAAGAGATCGAAGCGAAGTCATCAATTCAACCATTCGCACGGTCTCCCGACCTCTTTTCCAAATGAACCGAACCTCGATACCACATTCAGAAAAGAGATATGGCCATCTCTCTAGGTTACCCCCTTTATCTCGTTCTATTCGTGCTTGAAAAGACCCCGTCTGCTCTAAGGGCCATTCTTAGCCGTCCTCCGAGAGTGAACACCCCATAGATCAGATCGTTCCCTCTTTTAGACCCTTAGTTTCACTTGGTTGTGTCAGAGTTTTGCCTTCCACCCCGAATATCAAAACCCTTAGAGCTGCCTAACCTGCTGACATCCCGGCGAAGAGAGTCATTATTTGTGTCACATCCTCCTATAATTCGGGAGAAGGCTTTCCTGTTCTCTCTCAAATTATAGGCATTGAAGCGATCGAGCGGGAGAAAGAAAGAAAACTATTGCACACGCCCCTCATTCGCCCTTTACTAATCTAATGGAAAGCTTAAGCCCTTTCGATCGATCACCCGAGAAAGAAGCCCTCGATGAACCGCCTATAGTTTAATATAGACTCTCAATCAAAAAACAGATGTAGGACTAATCTGAGGAAGAATCGTAATTCCTGCACCTTGCGTGGCGTCTCCATGTATACTCCTTCAAACAAACCACAAAGTACTCCACACTACCCTATGACACATTACCCCCACAAAAACACTACACTAAAAGTACTACACACTCATTAATGACACATTACCCACAAAACCACTCCTTAAAACTACCACCAAAGTACTCCACTCACTATGCTTATTACCACCCAAAGTACTACCCACTGAACCCGACTTTAAGTACCCTCCCTCATTCCTATCTAAAGTACACACACTATAATAATTACGTATTACCCCACAAAAGAGCTGATTAACACACACAATTCTGATTACTCCATTAAGTACACCCCTTTCCGTCTTAGCCAGGCAAACACTCTCAACCTTTCCCTTACCTTTCGAAAGGCACCATAC
>NW_019648251.1:0-1346 GCF_002806865.2 Cucurbita pepo subsp. pepo
TTATGCTATAAAAAATAAATGGTAGAAAATAATTAAAGGTAGTCTTTCAGGAAATTTGACTCTAAATTTAACATTAGGGTATTTATCCAAATACAAATCTCATGATTAACTAAGAAGAGTAATGAACTTTTGACATTTTTATGGAACGTATATATTGAAGTTGAAGAAAATTTTGAATTTTGTACATTATGTTCAAGAAAAACTAATCAAATATTAACGAGTATATATATATATATATAGCCCTTGGTCATTATGTCCATTCTCTAATGAAAATTATTATTTCTTTGATTAAAAAAAAAATATATCTTTAATCAAAATGTCCAAGGGGTCGGGTAGTGATTGAAACGCCTCCTTTTTCAATCTCCATATTTTCAACTAACAATTTATTATTATTATTATTATAAGATATATATATATATATATATATATATATTTCAATTTTTTTAAAAAATAATTTTTATTTTTCAATATAATTTCTATTAAAAGAATTTAAAGCAATTTAATATTTCATAATGAAAGTGTTGAACATAATTTTAAAAAATTAAAATCTTATAATAAAAAAAAATTATATATTTATTTATTTATTTATTCACTATATGTATATATATATATATATGTATATATATGTATGTATATGTATATATATATATTATAATAGAGGAGGGAGAAGAATGGAGTGGAAGGGAAGGGAAGGAAAGGGAGGGAGATTGTGAGGGAAGAGAGAGAAAGATGAGAGAGAAAATTAAATTAAAAAAAAAACAATCACTTAAATCTAGAATTAAATTAATAAAAATGGGTCACATCATTAAAAAAATTGTGAGAAATAATTTAGAACAATTTTCTAAAATTGGATCAAAATTGTATTTGACCTAAATATCCAAAATAAAAAATGACTTTAGATTTTTGCGATTAACAACTAAATAATTATTTTATCTTCGGACGTTGAAATCGGAAACGAACTTCGATCAATATAGAAAATGAAAAATCTGCAGATATAAACCATGGGGAAACGAAGATCGATGAACAAACCAAAATCAGTAAACAGACGGACCTTATCGACGGGGAGAGTGAAGCAAGCGAAAGCTACGGCGGCGACGAGGAGGATGACGAAAGCGATTCTGAAAGCCATCGGGAAAAGGTCGTTGCAATCGGAGCTTCGTTAGGGCATGGGAAGGCGAAGGCGATGGCTCTGGATCTACCTCGGCGCGGGTGCCGCGTCGGCCATGGTTCAATGGTTTGGGGAAGATTGAAAGGAAACAAAAACTGAGTGCGGTTGCGGCCTGCAAAACTGAATCAAAATGCGCCGTCTCACGTAATTTACACGGTCACTGTTTCTCCCTTTGCTT
>NW_019648251.1:2683-3258 GCF_002806865.2 Cucurbita pepo subsp. pepo
TTCAAAATATTTAATTTTTAAATAAAGAAAAAATATATAAGAATATATATTATTTTTTAAAATCTATAAATTAAAATTCCCATTAAAAGTTGAAAAAAAAAAAGGAACAAAATCAATGGCTGAGATGTATTTCCACCAAACTCCAATGTTTTAAGTATGGTAATCGATTCTAATTATTGTGTGAGACATTCAATTAACCAATTATTTCACTTCAAATTATTAACCTAAATTATTTGGCAAGGAATTTAATGCTTTCAAATATTATATTTTAATATTTAGGGTTAGAATTACCGAACTCGTAACTCGAAAAGATATAAGTCAAGGACTACCTAACGTGCAAAAGAAGTGCATAAAGTAAGTTCAAAATGAATGTCCCAATATCGATATATCGATGAACACGACCGAATTCGTAGCCAGTGAAACAAATGCAACCGAACGTATGAAAACGCTCGATTTTATTTGATTTCTAATCACAAACATAACGGTTGTTCAATTGGGTCAATTTTGATTCCACTATCTATCATGTTCTAATAGAGTAGTCGCACTCGAATTTTGTATTAAATGGTCAACGAGTT
>NW_019648252.1:0-3257 GCF_002806865.2 Cucurbita pepo subsp. pepo
AAGATGAAAGATTCATTAATGATAGTGAATGAACTGAACTCTGTAACCTATCCTAATAGCCTTTATAGGGGAGAAAAGAAGAAGAAACCAAAACCTTTGACTGATTCCCCTCGGTAAAAGAAAAAGAGAAAGTCAAGACTCCTTATTCATGCATGAGAGTTTACAGTCTTTTTGTTTGAAGGAAAAGAAGGGAGAGTCAATGCAACTCCTTCACCTTCACCTATGGATTCTTGAACTGATCTTGATCCTTATTCTTCAAGTGTTTCAAGTCAAGCCGAAAGAAGAATTAAAGTTGAAAATGAGGGGAGAGTCAATTCCTTGTCCCGCTCCTCTCCTTGTTACAATTAGAAATAGAAAGAAGGAGCCCGAACACCTTTATCAATCTCATGAACCTGAACCGGAACCTTGAGAGAAAGAAGAAGAATCAGATATTTCTTTCTTTTCCGTCGAGTAAAGAAAAGAGCTACTGAACCTTCACCTTATTGAACTCCTTTTTCACTCCTCTCCCTATTTATTCCAACACAAGGTAATTAGGAAGGAAAGCCGAAACAAGAATGAGACAGAACTCAATCACCTCGGCTGTCCGACTTCTTTCTCTTCTCCTTTCAGACAGGGTAAAGCATATTCAATCAATGCTTTTTTGCACTTGAGTTTCCTTTAGAGTCTCTTTTCTTTTCTTCTTCTATTAGATTCTCTTGCCTAAACTCAATCACCTCGGCTTTGCTCCTCTCAAAAGGCATTACATTACTGGCGAGTCAATTCTCTCTTTCCTTCTTTCACTCAGTCTTCGTCTTCGCTCCTTCACCTCTAACTTCCGACCTTCTGTATCTTTATTGGCATCTTCCTCTTGTAAATTGCTTAACCCTAACTGAAGAAGAACTTCTGCATCTCTATTCGCATCTTCGTCATATGTAGTAGTAGTATTAGTTTCTCTACTGTAAAAGGAAGGCTTTTTGATCGCATCTAAAATGACTCCAAGTGCGTGCGTGCATTTCCCTATCAATGCCCTTGACCTCACCTCAAAGGTTATGCACTCAGGTTATTCTGAGTATTTCATCAGCCAGGCACCCAACTATTGATTCTTTCACTACTCTTTCCCCTCGCTCCTTTTCCTTTCCTATTGAAGAGTAAACTCGGTCTCACTGCTTCCTCTCCCCCTTTCTCTTTTTCTTCCTTAAATTAGATGAGAGTAAGGTAAACTAAGAGTTTCTAACAAGGAAATAATCATAAAGAAGAGAGAGATCTTTCATCATCCATTTATTGAGCTATAAACAAAGACTCCTTATGTATGAATGAGAGTTTACAGTGAGGGGAGACGAAAGCAAGACAAGAGCTACTGTGACAGTCGAGTCAAGATGAAAGAAAGAGTCTAGAGCCAGAACGGAACAGGACTATTACTGATGAACCTGCCTGACCATTTGACTCTATTCCCTATTTTTTCTGTCATTGAACTCTCGAGGTAAAGCTTATTCATTGTCGGAAGGAAAGAGACTCAACGAAAGTCGCATGATCCTTAACTCCTTGTGCAGTTATGGTTCGTTATTCTTGCACTATTCTTTCACTCAGTAATGCAACAGGATGATCAGCTCAATCACCTCTCCCTATGTTTAGGGCCATTTATGAGGTAATTCGTTCGGACAGAAAGAGAGAGACTGAATAGCTCTTTCTCCTTCTTCCTTTCTTGCTTGCTTTCACTGCTGCCCCTGACTGAATCTCTATGACCTGAGGTACTTCACCTCGGCTTCTCTCCTTCCCTTATTGATTCTTCTTTAACTGTACACTAAGACGAAACTCAAGATGAATTAGAGTTCACTCCTGTCTGTTCCTATTTTCTTGTTCACCTCTATCTGTTACCTGACCT
The DNA here is from genome assembly GCF_002806865.2 of Cucurbita pepo subsp. pepo. Taxonomy (NCBI): domain Eukaryota; kingdom Viridiplantae; phylum Streptophyta; class Magnoliopsida; order Cucurbitales; family Cucurbitaceae; genus Cucurbita; species Cucurbita pepo. The sequence continues at coordinate 1,862 of NW_019648252.1, forward strand.
AAACCTGACCAGAATGAAAGAAGAAGATATCCCTTTAGAGTCGAGTCAATGAATTAGCTGCTTTACAAGAGAATTGATTGAATGGAGGGAGGGAGAAATGAAATAATTCGACTTGCCAGGAGGGAGAGTACTGGAACCTTAACCTTTAATGGATTAGCTACTGAAAGAGATGAACAGGGTAAACTGGACTATGTATTCTTCTTTTCTGATATTCCCTCCGAGAATGAATTGATTGAAGATTATAGGAGAGTCAATGACTGAAATCCAGTACCAGTAAATGAAGAGAAAGAAAGAGAAGCTGATGAACCTGCCCTGATTGAACTGTAAACTCATGAACCTCTATTCCCTTCTGTGTTCGTTATTCGATTGAACTACCTCACCTCTCCCTATTTTTTAGGTGATTAAACTCGGTCTCGTGGCTTCACCCCTTCCTCTCTATTCTCTAAACCTTTAATTCGACTGAACTCATTCAGCTTTTCCTCTATTCCCTGAATTTCCGGAGGTAACCAAGGTCTCACTGCTTCGCACCTTTCCTATTCATTCTCCTTCACCTCTGCTCTTTTGGCTCCCTTCTTTCACTGTCTGTAAAGTGGCTTCGCTCCTTCACCAGATTGAACAAGGAAAAAGAAAAAGAGAAATACGGGGGATTCATACGGTTGAACTGCCCCTCGTAAACTATCTGCTTCTCTACTTACTCTTGAACCGATATTCCCTAAACTTGAGAGTCGAGTAAATGAATGCAAGAATCAGAATCAAATGAAAGAGAAGTAGTTCAACCAACCCTTGTTTACAGGAGAAGAAAAGATAAGAGAATGAAAGAAGGGAGACTGAAGCAAGACAAGATTAATGAGAAGCTCCTGAACCTGAACCTCTATTCCCGGTGAACCTATTTTATGAATGAACTCCTGCTCCTGAACCTGATTTCACTTCAAAAGAGGGATTTGCTCATTCACCTGATGAACCGTAACCGATAGAGAAAGAAGGGAGAGTGGAGAGTCAATACTCAACATTCATTCNAATGAACTCCTGCTCCTGAACCTGATTTCACTTCAAAAGAAGGATTTGCTCATTCACCTGATGAACCGTAACCGATAGAGAAAGAAGGGAGAGTGGAGAGTCAATATTCAACATTCATTCTCCTTCACGGGAAGTTAATACTCAATTCATTAGCTGCATTACGGTCAGTAAAAGACTCTCGATTCATTCTCCTGACCCTTTTACTCTATTCCCTATTAAAGAGGTAATTTAACTCTTTTACATAGGCTGGATGATCAGTTAGAAGGTAAAGCGACTGAACCTATCGGTCTGTCTCATTGCTGCATTTCACTCTTTTTCCTATTCCTATTTCTTCTTTCTCCTGAACCGGACCTGAACCTTCTTTCACAAGGTCAAATCA
>NW_019648253.1:0-3255 GCF_002806865.2 Cucurbita pepo subsp. pepo
TTGTATGGAAAAGTAATTGGAAGGTGCAAACGCCGGCCAAGGAGAGGAACAGGTCTTGTAGAATAAAGGGCTACATTGTCAAAAGGCAAGTATTCACATTCAAGGCATTATGGGAGACAAATAAGTAAATTCCAGAAAGGTTGACGTAATAAGATTTGGATAACATTTTAAGATAAAGAAAATATTGAACATATTTAGAAAATTTACACAATCATTATTCCATTATGTACCCTGAATGAAGAAACCTTAAGCTCGTGAAAATGCATAATAACATGAAGAAATCATTCAAAAAGAGGTGTATCATCATTCAAGAACATGTTTCAAGATAAAGTCCCACACATATTTGTGTCCTGACAGATGGTGACATTTGGAGAAAACATCATGTATCATCTTCTATAATCCATAATTCATCCACTACTTCACGATTCAAGAATGGATCATAAATACGTCCAATAAACTATCATGGAAACATACTACATGCATGTAGTGCAGGAATTCAGCCATTACTTCTGTGCTATGTATGCACTTGCCTGGTCCACAAATATATCCAAAACACAAGAAGAAAAAATAATGGATTATGACAAACATATAAAAAAACTTTGGGTGAGGTGTGATCCCATGTTAGATTTCACACCTCTCTCTAGCCTCTGTGTATAAAGTCTCTTGTAATTACCCTATAGATCTTATTTCGTTTAATAGTAGCCACTTTCTAGGTTAATTGAACTCTTTTTTGGGGATTGGTTTTTTTATTCCCCTCGTCTTCTTTCATTTGATCTCAATGAAAATATCCAAGTAGGATAAAAACATATATTCAATGAAATGTGGTGGCACTCACAGGTATTCGTATGATATCCCTCCTAGTCCATCCAAGAGAATTGTAGATAACAACAACCTACATATGATGAAAAAACGCAATAATAGATTAGATTGTGCACTAAAGATCACTGAACAGACTCTTATCTATTTAAGAGAAACTCTAGAATATGGAATTTTAAGAAGTTCCGTACCAAATCTTTTCCTTGAGATAGATCAAGTTCTGATGCAGGACAATAGCTTACATTCAGGAGGGGGCACTAGAAAGCCAGAGAAAGAAACAAGCTCAGTTAACGAGTCAAACGACTTTATCAAGGCTAATGATGTAACTTGATCGACTATATAGAGATGAACTTGAGAACAATGATAAAACTGATTTGATCTACAAATTTTTGGTAGGCTTAAGATTTAACAGTAACGCCATCAATTTACTTCAACACAAAGACTTGAGCTAAAAGTTTTTCAAGTGTACTGATAAGTAACAAGCTGAAGGCTCATAAACAGTTAAAACCAGTTGAAAACTATTGAAGGAAAACAAATTCTCAATTTCATTTTGGGAACACATAGTCAAAATCTAGAAAACGACCATTTTAGCTACAATTTTGAGTTTATTACTTTTCTTTTATTTGGCGTACTGCAAATTTTTTACCTTTGTAACTAGGTCTTAGAAAAGAGTTCTTCTAATCCACCCTCTATAATCTCTTTCTCGCTCTCTACTGTCTCTATAGATGCCATATTTCCTTTTTTCAATATCCTTTCTCTCTCCTTTTCANGAGTTTATTACTTTTCTTTTATTTGGCGTACTGCAAATTTTTTACCTTTGTAACTAGGTCTTAGAAAAGAGTTCTTCTAATCCACCCTCTATAATCTCTTTCTCGCTCTCTACTGTCTCTATAGATGCCATATTTCCTTTTTTCAATATCCTTTCTCTCTCCTTTTCATGCTCTATCATTTACATTCCTGAACCCCACGCCTAGATGCCTTCATAACTTTCCAAACGATAAAATACAACAAAGTCAAGTTCCAAAGGTGCTTGCGTTCATTACCTGCTGGAACTTTGCGGTTGGGTTACCACATTCAGAATATGGAGTGGACTCCACTAAGCAAGCAAGTGCAGATGCCACTAACTTCTCTGCCTGCAGAAATACAGTTGAAAAGATTGATCGATCAAAACTAAGCTCAAAGGTCTAAAGTATTTCTGGAACAAAGTCAACAATATACCTCCTTATAGCCTATCCACAGTCGTTTTGCATAATCATTTGCCACATGCTGCTTTTCTGTACCGGTAACTGCATCATGATGTTGAGCAATTGCTAAGGCATCAGCCAAATAATCTGTATTTGAGCCTGTGCTACTCCTTCCAATGAAAAACTCCAGCTGCCTTGCTGCCTGGTGGAACAACAGAACATTATAGTCACAACTGCTGTTAAACCCAAAGTTTTGTAGTAAATGTAACTGCAGAGCTACATCGCAGATACCAGATAATAACCACTCATCATTCTGACAAAGTACTTAATGGATGGCCTACTTGTGAAATATCCCGTCCAGTAAGCATTTACTCGATCTGCATAGCTGATACAGAAAATCTTCAACTTTAAGAGAAATTGAATTTGAGAAAATAGACTATCCATACTTAACTTCATTCAAACTTACGGAAAAAAGTCATCAGTCTTGACTGGCCAGGAACTATTTGTAGCAAATTTTGCAGATGTGTAAACAGATGGAGTAGAGTACAAAGCATTTACACGTCCATCCTGGAATTGTACAGTGAAATCAGCAATAGAAAAGCTAAAAATAGTCAAAATTGATGTACCCAAAGCACTTACACACTCATCGTGGAATCACACAAATATGAAATCAGTATGAAAAATCATATAAAAAGTTGTGTGTGTGTGTGTTGTAGTCCCAAAATAATCCCCGTTATCTCATCACCAAGTGCTTTGATGTCAACAATTGCGACAATCCTCATAAACAAGCTTTAATTCGTTTCCATTTCCAAAATATCATGGAAGGAAGAAGAATACAAAAGAGAGGGATCTGTAAGGCATCACTCAGAAAGGCTGAAAGAGTTTACACCAAGAGTTTATATCTTGGTGTAAACTATCTAATATTTTTACTTCCTGTGGTTATACCTCCCTCATTGCAAATTGGGAAGGTCTTTTGTAAACACCATTGATATTACATCCCTTTTGTAAGTAAATTTCAATCATCAATGAAATTGTCTCTTATAAAAAAAAAAAATAATAAATAAACCTCAACACAATACACCAATCTAAAAGTAAATATATCATGTTTGTTTTCTCCTCCCTAGCACCAGCCTCTTCATCTCCTAATAGGCCCATACGTTTCAAGTTTAAAGTAAGGGATGCCCTATAATATAAAATTGCAACTTACAATAGCAAAAAAATCTAACACAGATTTTTCAGTACAAGTCATAATACC
>NW_019648254.1:0-3255 GCF_002806865.2 Cucurbita pepo subsp. pepo
GGTGGACACCTGAAATCGCCTCTGTAAATCTTCCGGTACATCGCCACCATATTGTCGTCCTGGAATGGAAGGTATCCGGCAAGAAGAACGTACAGGATGACTCCACAGGACCAGAGATCAGCCTTAGCCCCGTCGTATCCCTGCTTTCCAATAACCTCCGGCGCAACGTACGCCGGAGTTCCGCATGTCGTGTGCAACAGTCCGTCTTGCTTCAAATGCTCCGAGAAGGCGGTGAGGCCAAAATCGGTGACCTTAAGGTTTCCGTCCTGATCGAGTAGCAGATTTTCCGGTTTCAGATCGCGGTGGTAAACACCACGGCTATGGCAGAAATCGATTGCAGAGATCAATTGCTGAAAGTAAACCCTAGCCACATCCTCTCGCAACCGACCTTTCACGATTTTGGAGAACAGTTCACCGCCTCTAACAAGCTCCATCGCAAAATAGATCTTCGATTTACTCGCCATCACCTCATGAAGCTCCACAATATTCGGATGCTTCACCATTTTCATCACAGAGATTTCTCTCTTGATCTGCTCCATCATGCCGATTTTGATGATCTTCTCCTTCCCAACAACTTTCATCGCAACGTTCTTCCCCGTCTGCAGATTCCGGGCATGGTAAACCTTAGCGAAGGTCCCGTGCCCTAAAAGACGGCCGAATTCGTACTTCCCGTCGAGTAAACTCGAGTGCTCACCATCTCTGCCTTTATTCGCCATATGCACCGCCAGATTCCAACTCGATCGAATCGAGATCAGTAGAATATTGTGTTTATTTATTCGTACAGAGTGAATCTAAATGAAGTTAATAAAGAGAAATGGGGAGGAGATAAGAGAAAGGAGTTAGATCACCCGTCTTCGACGTGTTTCCGGTGACAATTTCTGCCGCCAATGATAAAGATTCTGGATATTCCGATCAACTCAAACAGAATCAGCGAAGCCAATTTCATCTCTCCGCATTCCCAGAAGTGTTCTGAAATCCCACAACTTTTGTCTGTCTACGTTCTGGTTTTCTTCTTCCGTTCTTCTGAATTAAATCCGCCTTAAAGCTTATATAATGGATTTTGTATGTGAAATTCCTCTTATGCCCCTCTTCTGATTACGCTGTCTTCTTTTTTCCTTCCTTCTATGTCCAAAAAAAAATGTGTATTAATTGTATATTCTTAATAATATATATATAAATAATAGAATATTCTTAATTCTTAAATAATAGAAAAAGTGGCCATTTTAATCCAATATCGAATATTTGTAATTTAATACTTTTATAATTACTTTTTAATTATTATTCGCGATTAAATCCTATAAAAATAAAAATAAAAATAAATAAAGATAAATTTATTGTTAAATTTAAAATATACATTTATACGCATGATATACATATATTTATTTTATTTTATAACTTTTTAATATTTATTTTTCAAATAAATTTAAAAGTTTTTAAAAAAATATTTTAAAATAAAAAATAAATAAATGATTTACCATCTAATATTTGTACAAAATAGTGTATATAGTTGAGTTCATGATATAATTAGTGGGGTCCACAAGTCGCGAATTTTGTCTTGTAGTGATACAAAATGGAATGTAAAGGAATAACCGTCACGCTTTTTGTAACGGGGGATGCGGTGTGGGTCCCGTGAAGCCAAGGGATAAAGTTGTAAATTCACCACAAATGAAATTCTTGTGCTGCTGGTGCTGGTGCTGGTGTGGCCCACTTACAATGGTCCCCAACCATTGCTGGACTCACACGTGTCCTAGAAAAACATTTCTTAAAATTAATTATTGAGATTATTGTCCACTTTATTTATTTAAAATTTTAATAAAATTTAAAAAATTAATTACTCAAATATTTAATTAATAAATATGGGACATCACAATCCACCCTTCTCCTCAAGGGATGGGAACAACCTCCTCGCTAGTACATCTTCCGGTGTCCGACTCTGATACAATTTATAACATCCCGAATCTAGTATTAGTAGATATTGTCCTTTTTGGGCTTTTCCTCAAGACTTTAAAACAAAATATATAAAATAAGAAGCTCTTCCGACAATGGACCCCACCACCCCGTCGGCCGCTAGCGGACAAGCTTCTTCCCTCGGACTTATATGCATGAACTAACATAATTAAAATAAATATTAAATTATAAATAATAAAAAATCAGTAATGTTAATGTAATATTAGCAATAAAAAATTATAATATTTCTATTTATTTTTTTTAATTTATACAGCATCGTTACCATATTAATCCTTTTATTATGGCAATAAAATCATATTTTCCATTAATACATTAAATTTTAAAATAAATAAAAGCATATAAGGAAATGTGTGGAATTGTAATTAGGTAAAATACAAATTATAACAATTTACTCGATATAACCAAACCATATTTATTTCTCCCTCCCCAACTTCCCAATTTTAAAATGCATCTACTAGAGAGAGGTTTTCACACTCTTATATGAGTCGCTGGTGCACTGCTTCGCCATTTATGTATCGTCATCAGCTATTTTAAAACGCGTATGTTAAATATTCTTAATATTTTTTTATTAGTTGGTTGGGTTAATCGGACCGAAATTAATTTTTTGATTCTTTAAAAAGTCTATCGAACCAAATTTTTAAAAAAATCTAGCCCGACTCAACCTTTATGATTTGGGTTGGATAATTCGACTGAGTCGAGTTATCAAGTCATATGAATACCTTTACAATATGATGTCGTATAATAAATTCGAATTATTTTATAATTATTATTATTCCGATAAGAGACATGTCTGAGGTGTTAATGTTAAATAAATAATATCAAAATGAGTTAAAAGACAAATAAAAATGCTTTTTTTTTAAGAAAGAACAATAAAAATATGTACATTGAAACGTTAAATATAATNGAGAGCTTAATTGATTTCAAACATGTCGCCTTAGCCACTCAAGTACATCAACATTCGTTGGGAAGTATTATTTTTAATTTGATAAAATATGTAAGGGTCTTCGTCTTTTGCGGAGATTAAAGGGGATCGAGAATAAATTCTGGCCACAAACGTCTTTTGTCGGGAGACTATAAGTTCCCACGGTATGTTATGTAAAAATCAAATTGGTGGATGGATGTACTTCAGATTTCAAATTGAGACGTTTTCTTAGAAATTCGAGCATCGATTTTGTCATTTCTAAGTTTGAAGCAAGTCTTGTGATAAAATTGCATCCGAGCCATTCAATCAAGCCTGGATCAAGTTCGATCGTAGAGTAATTCAATTTAAAACAAGTTTCCAACTCT
>NW_019648255.1:0-3253 GCF_002806865.2 Cucurbita pepo subsp. pepo
AACCAGGACCAGAATTGAGCAAGAGCAGCAGCATCTCTACAAAGAAAATATTGTACCGCATATTCACTAAACAAAATAACTAGTTTTAAGTATATTAAGAGCATTTGCACTATATGGTGCCAAGAATGATTAGCGAATAGTGCATATCCAAAATGGATAAGTTGTAGGCTAGCTGGTCATTAGTTACCATATCAAAAGTTATTTCAAGTGGCGTGACATATTTATTACAGTATTACACAATCAAAGGCAAAGGAAAATATTGATGACAGAACACAACGTTACCTCAAATGAGAATTCCGCATCCCTTCTAACTCAGCATGATTTTTTACGGCCTTCGCTATTGAAACAGGAGATGACTTATAGACTCCAGTAGGTCCAACATGACTATTTGAGGTCTCAGAAGTCTTATCCTTGCTTTTTCTTTTATTCCCAAGGCGTATAAAGTACTTATCACATGCGTTCCTATAAGCATTTGCAATTGCAGCATTGACTGATACTGGGTCCAGCCAGAGATTAGCTCCCTTTTCTGCCAAACTGAAAAGAATTCAGTCATCATTGAAATAAAGGTATGACCATATACAAGAGCAATAGGAAGCATTCTGATTGCTGCAACATTAAAAATTGTACTTGATAACCGACACATAAAGGGATATCTCCATTCACAATGTAAATCATGGAAAGAATGTGAGATTTCATATTTCATTCTTTTTCCATAACCCTAAGAATATCTGATAGTGAAACTTGCTCATGAAAGTTTCAAGATATTTCATATTAAAACGTAAGCTCTGTTTAATATAGTGCGGATGCAACTTCCATGTAGAAAATATATCAGAAAGCTAAAATTGTTTAAACTAATATAGAATATTATCCCCATCCGATAACATACTCAGAGGAAAAAGTTTCAATCGACGAAACTTACTTTTCAATTTCCGAAATAATAGAATCATATGGTCTTAACTCAACTCCTGCACTTTTCAAGTGATCCATCACCTCTGATGAGACTTTCGAAGTATCTACAAACAGTTTTGCTCCATCCATTTCAACTATCAGGTATGCATACATAACAGGTGAGTTTGGAACATCACTTCCTCTCTGCAAAGTTATGGAAAAATTACAGAGATATTCTACTGAATACCATTATGGAAAAATTACAGAGATATTCTACTGAATACCATTCATTGTAAGTAGTAATAGAAAAAGGCAGAATCACATTCTTCGAGTTCGCTAACTTGAAGATTAGAAGATTAAAAAAATTAATGAAAACATGAGGAATTGTAGATTGCAGTTAAAATTTTGGAAAACCATAAAATTTCACCTTTAGTTATTTTAGTAACAATAAGTGTAACGGCCCAAGTCCACCGCTAGCAGATATTGTCTTCTTTGAGAATTTCCCTTTTGGGCTTCCCCTCAAGGTTTTTAAAACGCGTCTGTTAGGGAAATGTTTCCACACCCTTATAAAGGGTGTTTCGTTCTCCTCTCCAACCAATGTGGGATCTCACAATCCACCCCCTTCATCGCTGGCACTCGTTCCTTTCTCCAATCGATGTGGAACCCCCTACCAAATCCACCCCCCTTCGGGTCCCCGCGTCCTTACTGGCATACTGCCTCGTGTCTACCCCCTTTCAGGGAACAGCCTCCTCGCTAGCCCATCGTCTGGTGTCTGGTATCTGGCTCTGATACCATTTGTAATGGCCCAAGCCCACCGCTAGCAGATATTGTCCTCTTTGGGCTTTCCCTTTCGGGCTTTCCCTCAAAGTTTTTAAAACGCGTCTGCTAGGGAAAGGTTTCCACACCCTTATAAAGGGCGTTTCGTTCTCCTCCCCAACCGATGTGGGATCTCACAATAAAATTATCAAATGAAAACGTCAAGAACAGATAGAACTTTACCAAGTTCAACAGCCAGGCAATTTCATCAAGCATGGATATAATGATTGCAGATGAACCAGCTTCTCCAAGCTCAGACCTCAAAGAAGCCAACTTTGATGCAACATCTAAACCAGCATATTTAAGATCATGCACTCTAATAGGCCCTTTGGGTGGCTTTGGTCTTGATTCTTTCCATATTTCATCCACGAGATTGTAATCATATAGGTAAACCAGCTTGTGATTCTTCCTCGAAATGGTCTCCTTCAAATCTTCTGCAGCATCGGCAGAAAACAGAAACTGCTCCCTTCACGAAATCAATAGGTGGCATTAGATAGAGGAAGAAGTAGACAAAACTAAAACATTATGTGGTTATAGAATTGTGTGAGATCCCACATCGGTTGGGGAAGAGAACGAAACACCCTTTATAAGGGTGTGGACACCTTTCTCTAGCAGACACGTTTTAAAAACTTTGAGGGAAAGCCCGAAAGGGAAACCCAAAGAGGACAATATCTGCTAGCAGTGGGCTTGGACCATTACAAATGGTATCAGAGCCAAACACCGGGCGATGTACCAGCGAGGAGGTTGTTCCCAAACGTGGGTAGACACGAGGCGGTGTGCCAGTAAGGATGCTAGGCCCCAAAGGGGGGTGGATTTGGTAGGAGTCCCACATCAATTGGAGAAAGGAACAAGTGCCAGCGAGGACGCTGGGTCCTGAAGGGGGGTGGATGGTGAGATCCCACATCGATTGGGGAGGAGAATGAGACACCCTTTATAAGGGTGTGGAAACCTTTCCTTAGCAGACGCGTTTTAAAAACTTTAGGGAAAGCCTAAAGAGGACAATATCTGCTAGCGGTGGGCTTGGGCCGTTACAAATTGAGATGCAAAATTCAAAACCAAGTTAAATTTGGAAAAGAGGACATGAGAAAACATCTTAAAAGAATGCAAAAGAAAAATTTCTCACAGGATCAATTCCAACTACACCGCCAGGAGCTAGAGTATCAGCAAGCCATTCACTTGGGGTCGGCACGCCATGATTTCCAGCTCGCATGAGAATCCAACTGGAGCTTAGCTGCTTCTCTGCCTAATCATCAATAACAGGGAAATTATTCTCACTATCNGCAAAATTCAAAACCAAGTTAAATTTGGAAAAGAGGACATGAGAAAACATCTTAAAAGAATGCAAAAGAAAAATTTCTCACAGGATCAATTCCAACTACACCGCCAGGAGCTAGAGTATCAGCAAGCCATTCACTTGGGGTCGGCACGCCATGATTTCCAGCTCGCATGAGAATCCAACTGGAGCTTAGCTGCTTCTCTGCCTAATCATCAATAACAGGGAAATTATTCTCACTATCTATACATGGCCAAGTAACAAGAAAGTATGAAA
>NW_019648256.1:0-493 GCF_002806865.2 Cucurbita pepo subsp. pepo
CTCTAATAGGCCCCATAACATAAATATCGCAAATGTGGTTGAGATCCTCAATCTAGCCAACACTCATCTACCTACGTGGTCCCTTGCTCCAACCTAAATAAGATTATGATTAAGAAGGGTTGGAGACACACTAAACCGCACCCACAAGAGGCTCATAAAATTCTAATACTAGCCAGTTCTAAAATGTTATTTGGACCCTCGACAATCAAGTCGAGTTCATGATTAGGGGTTAGTGTGATTAGGGGTTAGTTCTAAAATGCTATTTGGACCCTCGACAATCAAGTCGAGTTCATGATTAGGGGTCGTGTGCTTAGTGTGCTTCGTGGGTCAGGTTGGGTTCGGGTTCAGTGTGCTTAAGGTCGGTTTGACCCAACCCGAACAAAAAATATATATATAAAATTTAGGGTTATATTAATTTAGATAAGTTGTATTTAGCAAAAAAAAAAAAAAAAAAAAAAAAAAAAAAAAAAAAAAAAAAAAAAAAAAAAAAAAA
>NW_019648256.1:951-3253 GCF_002806865.2 Cucurbita pepo subsp. pepo
TATATAATAAACAAATTAAGAAAATAGAAAGGGGCATTATTGGACGGAACCTAAATAATTTAATATACAGATAATAAATAAATCATCGCCTTTTTTTTATTCTAATCCTCGTCTTCCCCACTAACTCAAGCGAACTCGCTGGCGCGGAAATGTCCGACGCTCTTTCAGCCCTCCGCCTCCCATGGAAGGTGAAGATGATGTTGACTGCCATTGCCGTCGGCACCGACATCTGCTGTCGTTCAGATGTCTCGGTTAATCGATTTCTCGCTAACCTCATGGATTTCAAGTCTCCTCCACTGAAGAAACCGAAGAATGGCGTCAAAAGCTTCGATGTCACTGTCGATGCTTCTCGAAACCTCTGGTTCCGTCTCTACGCTCCGACCTCTGAATCAACGTCCGAATCGCTACCGTTGATTGTCTATTTCCACGGCGGCGGATTCGTGTATATGGCTCCTGATTCCAAACTTCTCGACGATTTCTGCCAGTCGCTTGCTCGAGAAATCCATGCCGTAGTCATCTCTGTGAACTACCGCCTCGCTCCGGAGCATCGCTGTCCTTGCCAGTACGAAGATGGCTTCGATGTTCTGAAATTCATCGACGGTGACGGTTCTTCGTTTGAGGGATTACCGGCGAACGTAGATCTGAAACGGTGCTTCGTTGCAGGCGACAGCGCTGGTGGAAACATCGCTCATCACATGATTTTGAAATCTGGAGATCACGAATTTCGCGAGTTGGAGATCATCGGCCTCATCGCGATCCAACCGTTCTTCGGCGGAGAAGAGCGAACGGAATCGGATATCAGACTGATAAAAGCTCCATTGTCGACGATTGACCGCACGGACTGGTACTGGAAGGCTTTTTTACCGGAAGGATTTGACAGAGACCACCCGTCGGTGAACATTTTCGGTCCAAAATCAGTGGATATATCGAAGGTGAGGTTTCCAGCGATTAAAGTGTTGGTTGGAGGATTAGATCCATTAATCGATTGGCAAAAGAGATACTACGAAGGATTGAAGAAATCAGGTAAGGAAGCTTACTTAACTGAATATCCAAATGCGTTTCACAGCTTTTACGGTTTTCCAGAGTTACCAGAATGGTCCGAGTTCATCAAGGACGTCGCGGATTTCATAGCAGCGCAGTGCTCGAAGAAAAGCAGTTGAAAGAATCAGAATCACAGATTGATCGTGAGGAAAGGCAAGATTAACAGGTTTTGTGCGTTTGATTTGATTCCTTTTGTTTATGATTGATGTGGAAATCCTGTGTTGTAATCATTCACACTACTGTACTGCATTGCTACGAAAATCATGGTTTGATAATGGTGAAGCAGAATTTAATAGTGTTTGTTTCGTCGAATTTGTTTAGAAGGATGAACACTGGAGCCATTACCAGCAACTCAGTTCCAATCCTACTTGAATTACTCCCCTCCAGTCCCCTCACTTTCTTGCTTCTTTTCTCCCTGAATCACTCTCAATTTTGGGGTATATATCTATTTTATATCTTTAATTTTAATAAATAAGACCAATTAATAAAACTAATCCAAAATTAAAAAAATTAGAAAATACTCCCAATAAAATTAAAAACTATTTTAGTAATTTAGATTTATTAGTGTCTTCTAGTTTATATATATATTTGGTTGGAAATTTTATTGTGAACCAGAGACCGTTAGAGCTCATAAATGCGGTGTTAGAGCTCATAAATGCGGTACACGTGTTGTGGGCTTACTTGTTGTTCTTAGTTCGTTCTGAAGTCTTACTCTTACTGATTTGTTTTTGGTTCGTTTAGTATCTTATTCATACTAGGAATTTATTTCTAAGTTATAGGTTTTCCTAAGCTATCTCTTAGTCTATTCGGTCCGTTTAAGCTCAACTTAGGGTAAAAGGAGGAAGCTATGAAATTCTCTTTCTTTGGCCTATTTGGGTCGTTGATTCTCAAGGGTTCAGCTCTTTTGAGCTTATCTTTCTCATAGGGTTTCGTTCTTGAAGTTCTAAGATATCTTGGTGAGACATTCTACTAGTCTTTTTCATTATCATCATCATCCTTATCATAGGTTCTCGATGTTCGACCTTAACGTCAGTTTCAACTCATAGTTCTCATTATTCCATTACGGAAATTGTTTAAAGTTCTCTATTAGATTTCAGTTGACATCTTCCTAGTAGGGTCCATAACATAAACATCACAAAGGAGGTTATAACCCTCAATCTAGCCAACGCTCATCTACCTATGTGGTCCTCTCATCTGAATGAGATTATGACTAAGGCATCGTTGGAGACACCCTAATCGCACCTACAAGGCGCATGTAAAA
>NW_019648257.1:0-543 GCF_002806865.2 Cucurbita pepo subsp. pepo
AATAATTTCAGTTAATGCTTATTTTGTTCAAACAATGTAGCCCTTAAGGGAAGGCAAAATAGTGCCGTTCATAGCAATGAAATAGTGTCATTCATAGCAATGAAGAAAGAATAACAAAGGATCGGGATATTGCTGACCTGCTAGGATAGTAGAAGATTCCAACGGAATGCAGCCAAGAGTCTGGAACATATGCCCAGATCAAGTATACAACTGTTCATAAGAAACACAGAAGTTTAAGCTCAAATAATTCTTCAGACGTAATAAATGAAAGGAAAAATGATTCAATATTCCAATACTGTTCTGTAATTAATTGGATCCCAACTGTTTTTGAAACATTCCATTGTTAAACTACATAATCAAAGCTCCCTAACGCAAAGCAAACATATGTAGTGACTCAACAGGCATGTACATGAAGCGAACCTGTAGCAACCACTGTTGTGATGGAACCCACAAACCCGTAAACTTCTGAAGGTTTGGGGCCATGTTCTCCCGATAGCCCAAACCCAGGCGCTTTGTCATCTCTGTCCAAGGAGATCAAAGTTC
>NW_019648257.1:2118-3253 GCF_002806865.2 Cucurbita pepo subsp. pepo
TATATATATATATATATATATATATACACACACGACATAGGACACAACTTTAAGAGCGTGAAAATGATATTAATATAAATATCCACGAGTATGTGTTACCTAGAGTAACAAAAAGATGAGACTAGAGGGTTGTGTCAAAAGAGACCTTAAGATGGATTTAGAGGGACTCAGGCATATTATATGTTCATAAGCATAGGGTTATTTCCCCTAGAGATGATGAGTGTGGACACGCACTGTACGATGAGCGCGAATGCACACAAATGAGGGTGTTTATGAGGCACATAACACTATGGGTTCCGCTGACCTCCGGACGTCGCTACAGATTAGCTTGACTAGAGGGTCCAGGGGGTGTGCGAGCGCCCTGGGATTCACACTCGTAAGATGATTATATTGTCCAAGACTGGAGTCCACCCCTAAGATGATTATATATATATATATATATAGCTTTAAAATATTTAATTACCTACGAAATATAATGTACAAAACATATCTCTATCAAATCTTTACAAAATATCTACTACATATCTCGATCTTTACGAAATATCTACTACAAGGCTTTATATCCCAACAGAAGAAGCTCTCGATCTTTTCCTGTAAATAGGCATCATGCTCCATAAAACAAAACTTGTCCTCACCCCGCCTTGTGGACATATCTACGACCGACACAACCCATATCGATTTCGGATTTACTAAAACAGCCTAATCTAATAGTATTTGGGTTGAGACAGTTCGGGTCAAATTTTCTTGAAACTAACCACCTTGACACGACTCAATTCAATTCAGTTTGGCTGCTTTCACCAATATTTGGTAAGCTATATCTTTCGTAAGGTCGACCATTCAATACTCAATATCTATAAAATTTAGACTTTGGGAGAAATAATAAAATAAAATAAAAATAAATAAAAATGTTGAGCTGGTCCAACTAAAAAGGTTTGAAATTGATATTAAATTAAAAAACGGAATAAAATTTTATAATTAAATTTACATTTATTTTAACAATTAATTTCCTCATAGTCAAAACTATATTTAAATGCGATCCAATCGCCCCTTACAATTTACTCAAAAGAAGATAATAAAGGAAGACCATAGCCGTTGCAATTACGCGACCCTTAAAAAAAAAAAATAATAATAATAA
>NW_019648258.1:0-3252 GCF_002806865.2 Cucurbita pepo subsp. pepo
ATGGTTCTCACAAAACCCAAATGTATGAGGAAGTCCAATTCATTTTTTTATTTCACTGAAGATTAGAAAAAAGACTGATTTGTCAACTGAGAAGAAAACCAAATCTGGATAAATACCACTATTACAGGTATAAGGATAGAGATCGCAACAAAGAACTCTCGTGGTCCCGAATCAAGAAGAATTTGGAACATTAAAAAGCATGTATCCATAGAACATCTGGCGTAACATAGATAATAAATAAATGGGAGTTAATATGATTCCAATTGCCATGTACCAAAGTAATTAGTATTTTTCTCATTACAAGAGATTTTTGGCTGGTAATTATGACTAGGAATTCTGCAACAAAACTGCTCATACCGGGCAATGCAAGGGAAGCCCTATCGATAAGATACTCAAAGTCGTTCATCCTTTTGGAATTGGAATAGCCAGTCTGCCCATTTCATCGAGATAAACAAGACGTATTCTATCATAACTTGTTCCCGCCAAGAAAAAAGGAAAAGCGCAGCGCCAATAAATCAATCCATGAGAGATTATTTGTAAAATAGCTCCATTCAGTCCCCGCTTATATATAGAACAAATTCCTATAATGATGAAACCCATATATATGAGAGACGGAGGAATAAACTATTCTTTGTTTTGAAATTGCGTTGACCCGAGTTGAAGCTGCATAGATTATTTGAATTATGCCTACTATGATCAACCAGGGTGAAAAAAGAGAATGGGCGGGGGTAATCCATATATATTGATCCGAACCAATCCATAAGCTACCATTTTGAATAAGATTCCGGCTAGAAGCATACAAGTACTGTAATGTGCCGTGGGTATAGGGTATAATCGGTGATTTAACAACAAAAGCAATAAGAAATCCGATATAGATAGAATAGAATATTATTTCCAGTGCTATAGGATACGATTGATTAGTCGATGTTTCCAAATAGAAAGTTGGTTCATTAGTTAGAACCATATAAACCGATACCCACTCTCTTAAATATCAATTGAAGAATTCGGAGAAAAAATATTCTACTCTATCTCTTATCTTATCTATCTTCTTATGAACGAATTTCTGCGAAAGCTCAGAAAATCAAATCATTTCAAATGTTCTACCAATGAAGAAGAAAGTTCAAATGAACATAGAAGGGGAGAAAATCTCACAATCTCAAATACAGTCAATCCAGAATATCAGATTTCCAGGATCGAAGATCAACTCCAAAATTGGACTATTCCAAAGGTGATCCTAAAACTATCTACCAAATCTAAACCTTCAATTTTACTCAAAGATCATGCATCGAATTCTCAGAGAAAAACATCCCAATTCATAACAATAGGGAATCTCTGAATCTTTTTTCAAAATCTCTTATACTCCAACACCGTGAAGAGTTTAACTATCTTTACGTCGGTCTTGTCCAAGTCACTGTAAAACCATTGTTTAGACTTGGGTTAGATATCCCAGTCCTTATCTTCTTACAAGATAAGAGACATGAAGATTTCTCAAATTCTTTATTGGGAATGGTTCAATCCAATCTAGAGAATGAACTAGTCTATTTCAATTGTTATCCAAATTTTACTTTGTCGCTCCACGACCCGGACATATTATCAACTCTCATGCTGGACTTACAATCAAAAAATTTAAACATCAAGGTTGAAACTCATTCTTCAGTCGTCATATTCAGGGTTTATTACAAACTCATGAATACAAAGATTTCTCCAACAGCATTAAGATCCTCGCCAAAAGGATCAACCATGCTCATAGAGGCAAATATTGGAAAGTCCTCGGTGACTGTTCCCAAAACTCTATCTTGGGATCAAATAACCAGAAATACTCTCTGAAAAATAGAAGATGCTAATCTTCCGAGGAAAAAGGAATCTCAAAACCCATTACAAATCATCGAACATGACGATGGAAGCGTTGAAATAAAATTCAGCGAAGAACCCTCGTCAGAATCAAAAGTAAAAGAATTCTTGAGTTCTAGACCAAGTACGACGGGAGTTTCAAGATCAACGTATGACCCCTTAAAGGTAAAAGAGGTCAGCTATGATCAAAAAAGGGCATCAATCCACTATGAAGATGGCTCAAGATCTCCAACCCATAAGGATATGGATACTCAATCCTTCTACGAAAGTCAGCTAAATGTCATTACGGCTGACTTCTAGATAGACAGAGAATTATTGAAGGCAGATTTTATGTCAGCTGCCAACTCTTCGAAGAGAAAAGCTTTCTTCCAAACCTACAAAGAAGCTGAGCGAAGTGAATTAAGTGCTCAATGGTATTCTCATATGGAAACCATAAAAGAAAACATATCATTCTTGGAATGGTTTGAAGAAAATATTTTGCAAATATGCATTTCGACTCAAAGAAGCTGGAAGACTTCTAGAAGAGGCGAAGTATATTCAAAACATCATCCGTTGGAAGAAGTCGAATTTGACAATTATTACAGAGAAAAGGTCAAAGCTAGTCCTTTCAAAACTATCCCAGAAGGACTAGAAAAGGGTAATCCGACCCTAAAGGATATCAAGAATATCCAGCATCAAAATAATTATTCAAACAAGATTCCTTCCCCTTCCTTCACTGTCAAAGAGAAAGCTATTCGGATTAACCCATCCATAATTTGAAACAAATAGATAGATCAAAAATAAAAAAAAATTTCACAAAAAAAATAAATAAAACGATAAAAATACATAATAACAAGACATACATCTCAGCATTTTCTGCCTAGTTTATTTAAGTTAAGAGACTCAATTCAATAATCTTTCCCTAAAATAAAGTGAAAAAGATATATAAATAACCTCTGTCTGAATTGTTACTTGGATTTACAATTATCCATTAAAGACAAACACAAAATCCGAAAAAATGAGGTGAAAAGAAATACATAATATGTTACATATGTAATTTGATTCTTTGTTAATCAGATTCGGGCAGATATTAAAATTGATATCTTCCATTATGGATTAACTCCTATCTACCCCCCAATTATATAGAGTAGATGCNGGGAAGGAAGAAATATTAACAAAAATGTAATAGATTCCATAAAAGTACAGAACAAGGGAATATATTGGTAATCAATGGAATAAAAGAATTTAGCTTTTAGACAGAAACAATCTCAAAATAGAATTCAAGGGGAATGTGTGCGATAACATAGAAAAAAGTTGCATTTATGCTATTTCTAACTAAAGATTGATTACTGGCGAGCCACCGCAATTCCGCCGATCAAAGAAAGCAGCTAAAAGAATGATCGAAATTAGTTCAAATGGAAG
>NW_019648260.1:0-3248 GCF_002806865.2 Cucurbita pepo subsp. pepo
AATATGTCGTAATCAAAGAAGAAAAGAAGTGGAATTGGTGAAGCATCGGTGAGAAGAAATTGATTATTGTGGAGTTCACAGTTCTAGAAGATGAGGGAGGTATGATAGAGCAAGAAAATGCACCAACAAGTCCAAAACGTCATTACCGGTGTCACCAAAAGACTTGACGAGTTCTTCAAAACAAGAGAGTTTAGGTGAGAGCACCAGAGGATCCACAACGAATAGTGAACCAGAGAAATTTCATTGTCTTCCTAAAATTTATACTGATATACTCGAAGAAGGGTTAGATCCTGATGATGTAGAGGGTCTGATAACTTACCGTGAGGTAGTAGTTGAGATGACATGGTATGAGACAATGAAAAAGGAACTTTGATGCCATCGAGAAAAACATGACATGGGCACTTACCGACCTACCGCCTGGTCATAAGTCCATACATTTGAAATGAGTGTTTAAGTTGAAAAAGAATAATAAAAGGAAAAGTCATCAAGCAAATAGGACGACTCAATTGAGAAGTGATACGTGTAACGATAAGAAATTCACTTTGAGGAGGTCTTCACGCCAGTGGCTAGACTCAACACTGTAAATTTTATTCTTGGCTTTATAGCTCAACATGGGTCGGAGGTCCATTACTTNGATTATTGTGGAGTTCACAGTTCTAGAAGATGAGGGAGGTATGATAGAGCAAGAAAATGCACCAACAAGTCCAAAACGTCATTACCGGTGTCACCAAAAGACTTGACGAGTTCTTCAAAACAAGAGAGTTTAGGTGAGAGCACCAGAGGATCCACAACGAATAGTGAACCAGAGAAATTTCATTGTCTTCCTAAAATTTATACTGATATACTCGAAGAAGGGTTAGATCCTGATGATGTAGAGGGTCTGATAACTTACCGTGAGGTAGTAGTTGAGATGACATGGTATGAGACAATGAAAAAGGAACTTTGATGCCATCGAGAAAAACATGACATGGGCACTTACCGACCTACCGCCTGGTCATAAGTCCATACATTTGAAATGAGTGTTTAAGTTGAAAAAGAATAATAAAAGGAAAAGTCATCAAGCAAATAGGACGACTCAATTGAGAAGTGATACGTGTAACGATAAGAAATTCACTTTGAGGAGGTCTTCACGCCAGTGGCTAGACTCAACACTGTAAATTTTATTCTTGGCTTTATAGCTCAACATGGGTCGGAGGTCCATTACTTGGACATCAAATTAGCCTTCTAAATGGTAACCTCCAAAAAGAAGTGTATGCTACCTGACCCGAAGGCTTCATCATCAAAACTAAAGAGCATAAATTGTACAAGCTATCAAAGGCCCTTTATGGTTTATGACAAGCATCGATACCATGGAACATATGGATGGATAAGAGCTTGAACAATCTTAGTTTCAAGAAGTGCTTGAAAGAGAAAACAGTGTATACAAGAAGTTATGGACCTGAAACATTCATAGTTTGTGTACGTTGATGATTTGACTGTCACTAATACAAATGTGAAAAACATCCCAGAGTTGAAGTAGTAAATGATGAAACAATTTGAGATGACTGATCTCGGGTTACCTACGTACTATCTCGGTAATGAGTTGGTCCAAAAGAAAGATTGTATCATGCTAAATCAATCAATCCATGTTAAGAAAGTGTTGCCGCAATTTAAAATGCGAGAGTGCAACCCGATCAAGTATCCCACGGAAGTAAAGTTATAGCTCGAGAAAGATACTGGAGGAAGTTTGGTGAAATTCCACCATAGGTTGTCATTAGAAGTCTAACGGACTTGACTCATACTTGTCAAGACCTTTCATATACGGTTGGAATAGTAAGTGGTATATGAAAAAGTCTACTAGGATGCATCATCAAGTAGTTAAGCTGGAGATATAGATGATAGAAAAAGCATTGCAAGAAGTGTATTTTATCTCAACAAAAATTTCATTTCTTGTCAATCTTAGAAGCATCAAATGGTGGCGCTATATCGAGGCCAAGTTCGTGGCATCAGCTACGGTATCATATTAAACATTGTGGCTGAGAAATTTGCTGAATGAAGTGACTGAAAGTGAACTAAGGTCGATAAATCTCATCGTTGACAATAAATCTGTAATTGCATTAGTGAAGAATTTGGTATTTCATGGATGCAACAAGCATATTGACATTTACTTCCACTTTATCCGTGAGAGTGTCGATGTAATGACCCTAAATTTTCTACTCAATCTAAAGTAGCTATTGTATGCATATCATGAACATTAAACACGAAATTACCTCATTTAAACTTTCATAAAACATAACTTTCCTTGTAAAACACAGTCACGGATTTACATGTTTGAAAACATCTTTAAAACGACACAACAAATAACTAAATAAAATAAATGAACGATTAAACTAAAAACATCATATTCTAACCTACATCTAAGAAAAAAAAATGTGACTACCCTATGCATGTGCCATGGTCTCGAGTTGCGATGTCGTTGTCAGCCGTACAGGACTTACTTGTCTTTAATTGAAATAGAAGTAGCTCGTGGCTTCAGTATTTAAAGAAATACTCCGTAAGTGACCCCTATTGGGGTTAAATGCAAACACATACAATTTCATGAATGAGACCTATCATAATAGTTTATTTTCCTATGGCTGCTATCCTAACGAGCAATTGGGATGTGTACATAATTTTTCTACACACGGTCCACATGTCCAAGCGTGGACCCACTAGTTGGTTCGCACACCTTCTGGGCGACCTTTCTAGTCAGGCGAGCATTCTCTGAGAACTGTTGATGCCAAACACGTGTTAGGAATAGCGATCGTCACGAAAACATTATGATAAACATAATAAACGTTCCCATGCCTAGTAGTGTATGCGTCCGTACTATCGTGAAGGAATAGGAGTATCCCCATTGCACAATAATGCATGAGGTCCCAACATTTTTTCATTTTCATTATTATTTAATCACTTCACGTGTGGTGAGCATGCAAAGCCACCCTCACGTCTCAACTCGCGTGTAGCTCAATCGAGCCATCCCCCTGCGTTTGGCTCAATAGCTTCTCTCAACTCCAGTTCGATTTAAATGGCGTATTTGGCTTAAGTTTCACTTTTGAACATCGTCTGACCATTTTAAACTATTTTTTAGTTGTTTTGACGTATCTAGGAGCATTTAAGATCACCATGACTACTATTTAGCCAATATAAAGTGTTTTTTAGCTAAAATGTTGGATTAGTTGATGCCATTAAGTGAATTAGTTTCCTTAAATTGTCCCAATACAATGTCA
>NW_019648261.1:0-3247 GCF_002806865.2 Cucurbita pepo subsp. pepo
ATATTAATAACAAATAGTTTCTTTTGGAGATGAGGATATCCTTTGCCTACCAAATGAGCTCTACCAAATGAGCTCTACCAAATGAGCTCTACCATCTAAGCTACATCTCCATTCTTGCATCATAAAACCCTCNACTAAAGGAAAGGTTGAATAAAAGTAAACTATTAATAACAAATAGTTTCTTTTGGAGATGGGGATATCCCTTTGCCTCTCATGCTAAATGAGCTCTACCAAATGAGCTCTACCATCTAAGCTACATCTCCACAATTCTTGCATCATAAAACCCTAAATTTCCATTTCCCAGCTACATCCCCCACAATTCTTGCATCATAAAACCCTCAAATTCCCAATAATAGTGAAAATGAAGAAAATCTAGAGATGCAGGGTATCGACCCCCATACCTCTCACATGCAAAGCGAGTGGTCTACCATCTAAGCTATATCCCCACAATTCTTATGTCAGAAAGTCCTAAACATCTCGTCATCAGTAATAGTGAAAATGAAAAACTATCCCGCCTCATTATGTCCGAAATAAGAAAAATTTGAAAAGAAATAATATATTTAGTAATCGATTCAATTAGAGATGCAAGGTATTGATCCCCGTACTTTTCACATGGGAAATGAACGCTCTACCATTTGAACTACATCCCTAGGATTCTTACATCAGAAAATCCTAAACGTTCCTTCATGAATATTTGTGAAAATAAAAAAGTATCACTGCATATTATGTCATAAATAAGGAAATATTGAATAGAAATAAAATATTAATAATAAATAGTTTCTTTTGGAGATGCAAGGTATCGATCCTCGTACCTCTCATATGCTAAGTTGTATCTCTCGCATGCTAAGCGAAGCTACATCCCCACAATTGTTGCATCACAAAACCCTAAATTTTCCATCATCAATAATAGTGAAAATGAAGAAATATCACTACTCAACCTGTCACGAATAAGGAAAAATTGAAAAGAAAATAATTTTCAATAATATATTTATCAATAGATAGTTTTATTTTGGAGATGCGTGGTATCTATCCCCGTAACTCTCGCATGCAAAGCAAGCGGTCTACCATTTGAGCTACATCCCCACGATTCTTATGTCACAAAATCCTAAACGTCTCGTCATCAACAATAGTGACATGAAAAACTATCCATGCTCATTATGTCGTAAATAAGAAAAAATTGAAAAGAAATAATATATTTAGTGATCGATTCATTTGGAGATGCAAGGTATCAACCCCATATTTTCCACATCAGAAGTGAGCGCTCTACTGTCTGAACTACATCCCCACGATTCTTACATCAGAAAACTCTAAACCTCCCGTCACAATAATTGTAAAAATGAAAAAATATCTACGCTCATTATTTCGTAAATAAGGAAAGATGGAATAATATATTTAGTGATAATGAAAAAATATCTCTGCTCATTATTTCATAACTTTAGTGATCGATTCATTTGGAGATGCAAGGTATCGATCTCCGTACTTTCCACATCGGAAGCGAGCGCTCTACCATCTGAGCTACATCCCCACGATTCTTACATTAAAAAATCCTAAACCTCCCGTCATTAGTAATTGTGAAAATGAAAAATATCTCGGCTCGGCTCATTATTTCATAAATAAGGAAAATATTAATAACATAGTTTACATATGTGTCACTTGTGTTATTTTAATGTATTTATTTACTTGGTAAATGTCTTTCACACCACTAGACCAAATGCCCTTGTTATACCACTTGAAATGTATGTATGAAGCCTTAGGCCTAGGTATATTGCAGAAACACGTGAAGTCCTCGGATGTAGAATTTGTCTTGGAGAATAAAGCTTTGGGATGGGATGTTAAGAAAGACTATGAGTATTAAGAGCATGATGGTAAGTATAAAATTCGAATATGAAGTCCTTAGATAAGAAAAGACTTAGACATAGGGGCATTTCAAGAATTGAACTCAAAACCTCTTGCACTCCAAGTGAGAATCATACCACTAAACCAAATGACTTTTCGTAAACACCCAATATTTTTAGCTTCTACTCAAATATATTTTCCTCTTAGTAGTTGGTGGGCTATAAAACGAAAAGTTGAATTGTTATAATATACAAGGGTTATCAAATAAACCAACAACCCAACAAAAGAAACAAACTAATCAATTTTGGTTGGATTGAATTCGGTTTAGTTCATCAGTATGTTTGATTTAATTTTTCTATTTTGCCTCGTATGACAAGAAAATAAAGTTGTATTGTATGCACCTTAGTTTCATTTATGACAAACTCATATGAAACATAATTGCATTAATAGTACTCAGAGTTGGAGTCTATAAGCATTTCATGAACTTCAGTGCAATTCATGCTTCATTAAAGATGAGATAAACTTTAGTTAGGTAAGGGGAACTTTAAATTACTTCATGTGGAGCTTCATTTACTATATGCTAGTTACAATCTTTAGGATTGACTAATTGGACACGAATTCATGGATTTACGGAAATTTTTGTGTAATTATCAACTACAACTTATGTTTTCAAATTTTTAGGACATATTTAGGTAGTTGTTTTTATGAGTCGTAAACTTGTTTCTTTGCATAATATGGATTTAGTTGAACTATTATTATCGATAAGATGGAGAAAGAAATTGTCTTTGAATTGACTAATAGACCTAGGTTCATCGTTGTTGTCTTTTAACTTGTGATTTTGCAAAAAGCTTAACTAATATGAACTGTCATGTAACAAGAACTTTAAGGTAAATCAAGAATATACCCTACACATCATTCAAGATGGCAATAAAATGGAGTTAAATTGAACGCACTTTAGTTTCATGTTTGGCGTGTTCAAGATAAAACATAATTGTATTAATGATATTGAGCCTGGAGTCTATAAGAATTTAATGATCTTAAGAGAAATTTCTGTTTTACTAGAGGATACCAACATNGGTTGAAAATGATTTAAGTAAGGTAGGATTTGAAAGTTTTGAATTATAGACAAAATTTATACCTAATTATTTCTTTTTATGACTAATTATAAATTAAGAGAAAAACATTTTTGTAAAGATAGATTTATCTCTAAAGCTTTCGTGACGAAACCATGTTCAGACTAGCAGTTCATAGTTAGGAGATGCGGTCACAAGTGTGATTATTTTGGATGGGTTCGTAATAGAACTTACCGTTGAGATGAGGGAGCCTTCAAAGGTTGTGCACTCAAAGATGGGGTTGTTATGTAGTGTTAGTCTTTTTTTCTTTTTTTTTTTTTTTTTTTTTTTTTTTTTTT
>NW_019648262.1:0-3243 GCF_002806865.2 Cucurbita pepo subsp. pepo
GGCCAAGCAAGTCCAAAATAAGCCTCAACTAAGGCCCAAATCGCCTTGGTCAATAGCTTCTTGGCAAAGGTCTCGAGTAAATTGA
This sequence comes from Cucurbita pepo subsp. pepo, assembly GCF_002806865.2. Classification (NCBI taxonomy): domain Eukaryota; kingdom Viridiplantae; phylum Streptophyta; class Magnoliopsida; order Cucurbitales; family Cucurbitaceae; genus Cucurbita; species Cucurbita pepo. Next base: position 86 of record NW_019648262.1, read on the forward strand.
TGAAAGTTCCTACATTCTTATAACAAATATTTCGTTCTCTTCTTCAATTAACGTGGAATTTCACAATTCACCCCTTCGAGTCCAAAAGTTTTTAAAACGCGTCTACTAGAAAAAGATTTCTACACACTTATAAGGAATGTTTTGTTCCTCTTTTCAACCGATATGGGATCTCACAATCGATCCCCTTTGGGGTCAGCATTCTCGCTGGCACAATACCCAATATCTGGCTCTGATACCATTTGTAACAGCTCAAACTCATCACTAATAGACGTTGTCCATTTTGACCCGTTAAGTATCGTCGTCAGCCTCACAATTTTTAAAATGCGTCTATTATGGAGAGGTTTTCACACTCATATAAGGAATGCTTCGTTCCTCTCTCCAACCAATGTGAGATATCATAGTTTTATGGTGTTCAAGTGAATTAAGTTGTGAATCCAATTGGTGAAATCGACTCCTCAACACATGTTTCCCACTTATGTACTCATTTACTCTAGCTATCGTTAAGTTTCATTTTGTAGCACTTACGAGAACTATATAAAAACTTAACCCGACACTAGCCGAGCTAGGCATTTTTCTATGAACGTTCTCTTATCAACCCCTTATAAAACCCCTCTCCACCATATCAAAATCCTTCTAAGCCAGTTAGGGCTACAAGACAAAGGTCCAAAAAAGACCAAACTTTTACCCTAACCCACTGTTGTTTGAAATGGATAGCCATGTATTGTAGTTGAGGGTGGCTGCTGCAACAACACTTGATGAATATGTGGCTCTTTGTGTATTATTTTTGGTGCATTCTTGGAACCTTGTCTTGTTTTATTTGTATACGCCTATGAATCATTACAGCCTTGTCTTGTTTTATTTGTATATGCCCATGAATCATCACAACCTTGTCTCTTTGGACTTGAATTCTTCCCTACTTGCTCGCAAAACCATGAGCCGTTTTCTTGTCTCTTCCAAAGCTGTCTTCTTCTTTGTTGTTTTTTTTTTATCTTTTTTTACTTGGCCCTACTATTTTTTTCAACAACAAAAATTAACCAAATGTTATTTCTTAAAAAAGATTATACAACATCATTTATAAATCTTATTTGTCGTGTTAATTTACGTATATAATTTATCTAGTAAATGATGCTTTTCAGTTCTTACGTTTTTCGGGCAAGAGTGTACATATAGGTTGGATTGAGAAAATATTTTGGAACAACTTAAAATTTTTGGTTATTTGGATTGGTGAACTGAACAACGCAAATAGAGTTCATAACCTAACTCGACTCGTTCATCTGTTTTCGGGTTCGTTATGAACTCAACCCAACTGGGTCAGATACTTATCCGCAATATTTGTTACATTAATAACTAAAATCTCATAAAACTCAAATATCAAATATTCACAAGTCACTACGCATCACTAGCGTTGGTTATAAACATCAAATAATCTAAATTTTCATAATAATCTTAAAAGTCGAGTAGGGTAGGGTAGAATAGAGTTGTAACCCTATTTACGGGTTGGCTAGGTTGCATTGACTAAAAAATGTCAACTCCGAAACTGACTCAATCGTCCAACCCAAACCCGAAAAAAAAATCTAACCTAACTCAATTTCAGCTTGGGTTCGGTAGTTCAAGTTGGTCGGACTCTTTAGTCATTTAAACCCGTTAATTTCGAACTCATTTGAATGGAATTATTATAATTATGGCTTTCCCTTTTATGTAACTGGTGACCAAGTTGCATCTAAATGTAGTTATCTTCAATTTTAATGTATTATGAAATGCTTTGAATAACTTAGACTTTTGAATAGAAATAGAAATTGAATTTTCCAGCAGCCATGGCCGGTGGTTTTCAAGCTTCTTGTTGGTAAGGAAACAAGGCATGCTAGATAGAATTGGGGGCACAATACAGTACATGATTTTCAATGAAGGCAACTTTTCATATTAGTGGGGCATTTTTTTCAATAGCCCTCTTGTCCTAGGGCTCCCCTACAACATTAAGGCATTCCCAATAATAATAATCGAGTATCTACCACTAGTAGATATTGTCTGTTTTGGTCCATATCGTCGTCAGCCTCACGATTTTAAGACGCATCTATTCGGGAGAAGTTTCCACATTCTTATAAGGAATATTTCGTTTATTCTCCCCTCCAACTGATGTGGGATCTCTCATCCACCCCCTTGGGAGCCTAGCGCTCTCGTTAGCACACCGCTTGATGTCTAGTTCTAATATCATTAGTAACCGTCAAAACCCACCGCTAGTAGATATTGTCCGCTTCAGGCCATTACATATCACCGTTAGTCTTATTGCTTTAAAACGTGTATGCTACGGAGAAGTTTCCATACTTTTATAAGGAATGCTTTATTCCCCTCTTCCAACCGATGTAAAATTTTACATTAAAAGTCTCTCAATTGTTGTAACCGTTACTATACGTCAAAAGAACTGTCATATTTCTATTCGTTATATTATTAGGACAACCAGAATATTAAATTTTTTACTAACAAGACAACATGCCGACTACTATTGAGCTATACTCATTTTGACAATCGTAAGAAAATAAATGGGAGGTCCCAACATTTTTCGAGGGAGTGGCAACAAAAACTCTACACTTAGCACATAGGCATAATTAATAGAAGCCTTTGATTGAGCCTGTCACATGTTTGACAAACCAAGCAAGTGATCTCTACCATGTCTAAACTTGAGCCCACCTATTCTTAAATGGAGTCTATACACAATAAGTCAAGATCTAAATCTTTGACCCGATCCCACCTTCTCATCATTCTCAAAACCCATGCTCGACTTTTTTCGCTCCGTTCTTACTACTAGTAAAATAGGTCGATTGATTTCTCCTAACCGGGACGACTGAAAAGCCTAATCTTGCTTGTTTGAGTGAAGATCCGACAATTATCAACGTCAGATATTAGAACGTAGCATATAAATGTAAAAGAATTGTGAGATCTTATACGGGTTGGAGAGGGGAACAAAACACATATTATAAGGGTGTGGAAACCACTTTCTAGCATACGCGTTTTAAAATTGTGAGGCTAATAGGCTATACGTAAAGAGTCAAGGCGGACAATATTTGCTAGCGGTGGACTTGAACGGTGACGAGTATTTTAAAATAAAAGAAAGTGGGACCAAGGAGAATTAATGATTGAAGTGAAAGGAGAAGAGTGTGGGG
>NW_019648263.1:0-1585 GCF_002806865.2 Cucurbita pepo subsp. pepo
GTTGTTTTCATCTTCAAATTGTAGCTTGTGCAAGTGAATCAGTAGAACAAAGAAGAGGGATGTTAATTCCAGAAGTGAATATTCTTCAGATTGAAAGCATTTCCATCTTTAAGAGGTTTGTTTCATGTTATTTTCATCTTCAAATTGGAGCTTGTACAAGTGAAACACTTATATCAAAGACTTCAATAAATAGAGGTATATAGTAACGCCATAATAAAAAACAGCTCCCAGAACACTTTTCACCATACCAATCCCAAACACACGAGTCTTCCCCTGTGTCATTTTGCTTCCAATAGCTAAATCACAACTTTTTGACCACTTTTAGTTTGTCCATCAATGACCTTAAAAGTTTTGTGCTTTTCAACAACGACAATGTGTAGAAGGAGGGATAAATTCCTTCACAATCCATGGCTTGTGGCCTCAGAAGGGAAGAATCTTGGTAACTAACTGACGGGCACCTCCTTTGTTTATAAACAAGTAGAACTCAAACATTCATTTATTTTAGTTCAGTTTATTAGATTTGCAAATTATTAAACGAAATTTCTTGTTTGAAAGAGAATGGTCATAATATTTTTAAAATTGATGTACATTGTGAAAAGGATGTATTTAATTGTGATGAGAAAAATGCATTAATTGATCAAGTTAAGTCTATTGAGCATGATTGTTGTGAAAAAGATAAATTAATTAAATTGCTCAGATAATTTGTAACAATTGGGTAGGGCTAAAGAGTCTAAAAGGTTAACAATAGATGTTCAAAAATTAGATAAAATACTTTGAAGGAGGTAAGTTATATGGTGATAAGAGAGGATTAGGCTATATTGATGAATGTTCTACACCTTCAAGTTCTAAAACAATATTTGTTAAACATCCCATATCATGTCTAAGTCTAACTCAGGTAAATTTGTATCTAAGTATAATAAATCTAGATTTGTGCCTATATGTCATTATTGTGGCGTTGAAGGTCATATTAGACCTAATTGCTTTAAATTGAAAAATTCTCAAAATATTAATTCAACAAGAAAATTTTCTCAAAACATAAAGTTCAACAATGTCATAAGAAATAATTTTTCCATTGAAAATAAAACACATAAATTTAGTCTAAGAAATAAATTTTTGCATGATGTTGTTTGTTTCTCCTGGTAAGTTTGGACATAAAGATTATTCATGTTACTTATATAAATACAATGTCTTTAATATGAATGCAAACATGAAATGGATTCCTAAATGTGTGAAGACTAACTTTCTAGGACTCAAACAAGTATCGGTACCAAAAGGTCAATTTTGAATATCTTTGTTTTTAGGTTTGTTTGAAAGCCTCCAAGAAAAAATAAGTGGTACTTAGACAGTGGTTGCTCAAGACACATGACAGGTAATCAATCCAAATTTGTGAATCTTTCCAAGAAGGATGGTGGCTTAGTAACCTTTGGTGATAACAAGAAGGGTAAAATAATTGGTAAGGGTACTATAGGTAATGACTCTTTTACTTTCATCGAAAATATATTGTCAGTTGATGGTTTAAAGCATGACTTACTTAGCATTAGTCAATTATGTGATAAAGGTTTTAGAGTTGTATTTGATAAGAATA
>NW_019648263.1:2955-3238 GCF_002806865.2 Cucurbita pepo subsp. pepo
ATATATACTCTAAGTTTGTTGTTTTATAATTTATGAATCATTTACTTGATGTGAAGTTTCGTAATTTCTTGAGGCATTAATATAGGTGGAGAATATGCTATTGAGTGAAATTTATGATAATATATTAGCATGTTTGATATTATTGCATGGACGGTGTATTACTTTGGTTTTTATGATTTTTTCTTGAAATAGTTTGTCATCATAAAAAAGGGGAAGATTATTGGCTTTTTTGCCGTGGATCCCATTTTAATTAATTTCAATCAATTAATTGATTGATGTTTTG
>NW_019648264.1:0-103 GCF_002806865.2 Cucurbita pepo subsp. pepo
TCACGATAAATCCACTGCCGCCAGATATGGATCGCCACCCACCACCGACAGCAGTCATTGCCAAAATCATGTCAAGAATGGGATTCGAACCCATGCCCTTTCG
>NW_019648264.1:2530-3237 GCF_002806865.2 Cucurbita pepo subsp. pepo
AAATACAAACAAATGAGTTCGTTTATTTATTTATTTACTTTTGGGTTATTACCGATCAACTCTTATCTTCGATTACACTCTTTTTCAACTATAAAAATTGAAACAAATCAAGCACAAATGTGTTCATACTCATCTCTTCTCCTCTCCCATTTCAACCATATGAGATTATTTTCAACACTTGTACTTTCTCTCTTAATTTCATTGTTCTTTGCTAACTAATTCACTACCATGGAATGATCATTCATCCAAAACCCAAATATTATCGTCAAGATAACAAATGCTCTAAAATCTAAAAATCAGCTCACTGTTCACTGTAAATCTAGCGATGATGACTTGGGAGTCTACAAGCTTACACCTTGGGCCAGCTACGACTTCTGTTTTCGTCCAAACTTATGAGGCACGGCATTGTTTTACTGTTCCTTCCAATGGCCTAGCTCATTTCATTACTTTGATGTCTACATAGATAAAAGAGATAGAGATAATTGTGAAAGTAGCCTATATTCGTGGCATATGAGTGAGGAAAATGTCTGTATGTTCAACTATAAAACCGATAATTATGATATTTTCTACAACTGGTCAAGTAAAAAATCCATATATCCATAAATTTGAAAGTCTAATTTTAATATTGAAATGAATAAATGTCTTTGATATGTTGTTTATGTGGTATTTTTTTTTTCTTTTAATGCTTGATATGATTAGTACGAGTG
>NW_019648265.1:0-750 GCF_002806865.2 Cucurbita pepo subsp. pepo
ATTGTATTCATAATTGAATCTCCACAGATTTCCACGGGAGCTTAAAAATGAGAAACAAATCCATTATCCAAGAACAAGGTAACAACCAAACACATCCAAGCGATTGAAATACAAGAAAGTAACACAGAAGCAACAGCAACAACTAGAGAAAACATCGTGCAAAAAACAAAATAGAAATCTTGATTTAAATAGATCCAGGAAAAGATGGAGAAACTCACGAAACTCATGTACGGCGTGTGTGCATGATTGTGGCGAAAGATTGGAGAAAAAACAGTGGAATCTAGTTCATGATTGGAAGAAAGAAAGAAAAAGAGAGGAAAGAAAAAGAGAGGAAAGAAGAAGAGAAAATGAAGGCACCAATCTCGCAATGGCAGCTTCAAGTAGGCTGGTCGTCTTCGTCGTGGAGTGAAGGGGAAGAGTGCCCTAGCACACTGTAGATTGATTTGCAGAGTNCAATCTCGCAATGGCAGCTTCAAGTAGGCTGGTCGTCTTCGTCGTGGAGTGAAGGGGAAGAGTGCCCTAGCACACTGTAGATTGATTTGCAGAGTTGTCAGAATCAAAAACCACTAAATTATTTCATTAAAACAAAACAGTAAATAGTAATAATAACATAATTAATAAAAACCTCTTTATTAAATCCTGTAATTATATTTCAGTTTAAGCCTTGATTTAATTTCTTAATTTCTTAAACATATACTTATAACTTTGTTTGGGCAGTGTGTTTTAAACATATTAAATCAAATAAAAAAA
>NW_019648265.1:2950-3237 GCF_002806865.2 Cucurbita pepo subsp. pepo
AATGTCTTGTTGTAGTTTTTCTATTGGAGCTCTTTGTTTGATTGCAGCCTTAAACTTTTTTAATTGTCATTCCTCTTAAACTTTTGTATTTAAAGATTCTTGATATGTTGAAGTGGAAGAAAATTTGGATTGTTTTTTTCTAGACTCTGCCAGCATATGTATATGTGTTTTATTTAGACCCATTTTAATATTACTCATAGATTGGCATTTGGGAGGAGAGAAAAGTTTTTGGATCTCGAGGGCAGAGTCTTAAGGAAGAGATAATGGGAAAGCATACGGAAACTGGT
>NW_019648266.1:0-291 GCF_002806865.2 Cucurbita pepo subsp. pepo
TAATTGAATAGAGCATAATCCAACCCACTAATGCATTCATCGTAACATTATTATTATTCCATGATTTAACTCTATCAAGTGACTTCCGGGAAACCCTTTTATGAAAAAATACATCGCATCATGGACATGGGTCAACTTCAGATCTTATACTTATATTAAATTATTTATTTATTTATTTATTTATTTCAAAAATGATATTTTCCATTTAATTTCTTGGTTGGAGAAATTCCTCCATGGCTGGTTCTTATTAAACTCCAATCATCTCTCTGAATCTCTTAATTTGGTCGGTTT
>NW_019648266.1:2390-3236 GCF_002806865.2 Cucurbita pepo subsp. pepo
AAGTTTTTTCTTATTTATTTATTGAAATTAGTTAAAGAATAATAATTTTCAGGTAAGAAAATACATAATGTCAAAATATTTTAAAAAATTATAAAATAAATGCTAATAGAATATTTTTTAAAAGGACTAATTTAAGCGTTATTGGAAGTATATGAATCAAAGTTTAAACTTTTAACATTTGAAAGTCAATAACTAAAATGGATAGAAACCTTATGACAAAATTTTTAAATCATTTGAATTTTTTGCTTATTACAATATTTAGTCGATATATTGAGAAATTGCAGTGAGATATGAGACTTTTTCAAATTTGTCAATGGGATATCTTTAAGAAACGACAAAAAAAAAAAGATCTTTTTACAAAATGGGTCAAATTCATTGATATCTAACTCGTCACTAAAAAATTGAAAAATATTGACTGTAACTCAATTTTTTCACCGGGCTTCCCATCATCCGTTGTTGCAAGTTTTAGGGTGTTATGGACATATATTTATGACTAAAAATTTCATAACGTACTTACCAATGGTGCTCCCACGAGAAACGATGAAAAGTTATTCATCTGGGGATTTCTTACTAGTTTATTGATGTTAGATTTTTATATTTATGACTAAAAGTTTCAAATCATCCAGAATGAGAAAAGAGTTAACAAAAAAGTGGTCATAAGTGACATAAAAGGGATGAAAATAGAATCTCCCAACTTACTTTAACAAGAAACATTTAATTGTCTTGTAATTATTTATGCATCATATTAAGGTAACACATAAACCCAACGACGCCGCGTTTACTGGAAATGGAATATACCTTATTCTCTTATTCTTTTTGTTGGGTTTGAGGTATTCAAAGCTTAAG
>NW_019648267.1:0-341 GCF_002806865.2 Cucurbita pepo subsp. pepo
TCATTCATTACATTAATACCGCCATATCCCATCATTATCCAACAAAATACGACTAATCTTCTGATAAGCTCGCACCGTGGCTGCCTACGTGGAAACTCCTAATCAACAAAATATTATTTTAATCTCTCCCATTAATTAATCAACAAATAAAATATGTATTATATTCGTACAAGTAAATAAATAATTTTTTTAATTCAAATAATTAATACCCACCATATCGCCGTCATTTCAAGGACTTTGGTTGTAATTGGCGGAAATAAAAGGACATAAAGTAAAATTAATTACATTTTCTAAATGGCCATTTTATTTTTAATAATATAAAAATGGGTCTTTTAGTGTTT
>NW_019648267.1:664-3236 GCF_002806865.2 Cucurbita pepo subsp. pepo
TCATTCATTACATTAATACCGCCATATCCCATCATTATCCAACAAAATACGACTAATCTTCTGATAAGCTCGCACCGTGGCTGCCTACGTGGAAACTCCTAATCAACAAAATATTATTTTAATCTCTCCCATTAATTAATCAACAAATAAAATATGTATTATATTCGTACAAGTAAATAAATAATTTTTTTAATTCAAATAATTAATACCCACCATATCGCCGTCATTTCAAGGACTTTGGTTGTAATTGGCGGAAATAAAAGGACATAAAGTAAAATTAATTACATTTTCTAAATGGCCATTTTATTTTTAATAATATAAAAATGGGTCTTTTAGTGTTTGAGGTTATGAAAGGTCGGTTATGGTTTAGCATGCGGATGTGATTAATATACAACAAATCTTGTTCCATTGTCTTATCATTATCTCTAATCATTATTATAATACACGAGGTTTTCCTTTAAGCAAAGTTAATTATTAAATAATTACATTATTCAAAAAAAAAAAAAAAAAAAAAACACAATAAGTAGAAAAATCAATTGATTAATTAGTTATAATAAATTATAAGATATAGTTCGTACTCGGGTCTTATTTAATTTTTTTATTTTTAATAGATTATAAGAATAGCTTACACCTAACTTGAAAGAAGTTCTAATTAATCTTTCTCTCCACAATAGACGTATTTTAAAATAACATACGGAAGATTGTTTATTATCGGTGAGTTTGAACTGTTACAAATGGTATTAGAGCCACACACCGAGCATGTTGAGGATTATTGGGAGTGAATCCCACATGGGTTAATTTAGTGGAATATCATAATTTTATAAGTGAGAATAGTATCTCGTGAAGCCTTTTGAGGAAGCCCATAACAATATCATACCATTGTGGAGAGTCATGATTTCTAACATGGCATCAGAGTCATGCCCTAAACTTAGCTATATCAATAGAATCCTCAAATATCGAACAAAGAACTCTAAGCCTCGAAGGTATAGTCAAAAGTGACTAAAGTGTCGAACAAAGGGTGTACTTTGTTCGATGGCTCTAAAGAAAGGAGTCGAGCCTCGATTAAGGGGAGGCTTTAAGCAGTGAGTAGCCACCCCTAAAACTTAGCTATATTAATAGAATCCTCAAATATCGAACAGAGAATTGTGAGCCTCGAAGGAAGGTGTAGTCAAAAGTGACTAAAGTATCGAACAAAGGGTGTACTTTGTTCTTTGTTCGAGGGCTCCTAAGAAAGGAGTCGAGCCTCGATTAAGGGGAAGCTTTGAGCAGTGAGTAGCCATGCCCTAAAACTTAGCTATATTAATAGAATCCTCAAATATCAAACAGAGAATTGTAAATCTCGAAGGAAGGTGTAATCAAAAGTGACTAAAGTATCGAACAAAGGGGGTACTTTGTTCTTTGTTCGAGGACTCCTGAGAAAGGAGTCGAGCCTCGATTAAGAGGAGGCTTTGAGCGGTGTGAAACATTCCTTTTAATGACATGAAAACTTATCCATACGTAACATACCAAAACAAACAATATTTAATACAATTTATAATTATTATTTGGTTAATTAAAAAGGTTTGGCGACTGAAATTGAGTAAAACAATTTTGAGTTATTTTGAATAATAAAATAATTATTCAACATAAAAGATTGGTATAAATATTCAAATTTATTATTTTTTAATATAACAATTGGGCGTGAGTAATGGAAGTATCTAGAACGATATATTAAAAAATTATAAGATAAAGTTTATTAGTTAGGTATATTTTAGTAGCTAGGGTTGATTATAAAGGTATTGAATATTATATAATACTAATATTATAATTAGAATTTTCATTGGGGGATTAAAGCACTTTTTTTTTTTAAACGGTGGCCTAACACGAGGCTTATCAATATTTGACCTAAATATCACTTATTTATAATATTATTTATTGTTATTATATGGTTTTTCAAATATCAAATTACTAAAAAAGGTGTGGAAATACACTATTGGAAGATAATGTTTTTTATTTTAACTCCTCCAAAAGGCAAGAGAGAGACAAAAAAATAAAAAAAATAGAAAATGAAGACTCGCCGCCCGCTCCAATTCCCATTATTTTTTTCACCCTAATTTTTAAATTCCAATAAATTATTATCTAATTTTTATCTTTATTTAAAATAATTGAGTCGAGCTGTAAGGAAATATCTTTTAAATCAAATTTATTATATTATAATATTTTACTATTACATTGTAAATATATTTTAATATTATCCCAATATTAAATTATAATTTTGACATTAAAAATGTAAAAAAAAAAAGACTGAAACTTTCGATTGATTGAATCTTTTATTTAAACCGTCGTAATTGAGTTTATAACCTAATCCAATCAGACTCGAAAATTACACTATTGGATTAAGTTAAGTTATTTAATTATTTTTTAAATTATGTTTAAAAAATTTAATTATAGACCATACATGTCATATTAATAATTAAAAAAAATCATAAAATTCAAATATTGAATATTCATAAATTAAAAAATATGAATAAAAAAAAAGTTTGATATTATCTTTATCGGAAAAGAATAAGGATATGTACAAAAAAAAAAAAAA
>NW_019648268.1:0-581 GCF_002806865.2 Cucurbita pepo subsp. pepo
GGAGACGCCACGCAAGGTGCAGGAATTACGATTCTTCCTCACATTAGTCCTACATCTATTTTTTAATTGAGAGGATATATTAAACTATAGGCGGTTCATCGAGGGCTTCTTTCTCGGGTGATCGATCGGAAGGGCTTAAGCTTTCCATTAGATTAGTAAAGGGCGAATGAGGGGCGTGTGCAATAGTTTTCTTTCTTTCTCCCGCTCGATCGCTTCAATGCCTATAATTTGAGAGAGAACAGGAAAGCCTTCTCCCGAATTATAGGAGGATGTGACACAAATAATGACTCTCTTCGCCGGGATGTCAGCAGGTTAGGCAGCTCTAAGGGTTTTGATATTCGGGGTGGAAGGCAAAACTCTGACACAACCAAGTGAAACTAAGGGTCTAAAAGAGGGAACGATCTGATCTATGGGGTGTTCACTCTCGGAGGACGGCTAAGAATGGCCCTTAGAGCAGACGGGGTCTTTTCAAGCACGAATAGAACGAGATAAAGGGGGTAACCTAGAGAGATGGCCATATCTCTTTTCTGAATGTGGTATCGAGGTTCGGTTCATTTGGAAAAGAGGTCGGGAGACCGTGC
>NW_019648268.1:2429-3235 GCF_002806865.2 Cucurbita pepo subsp. pepo
TATCTTTCGTTGAGTTACAGTAGAGTAAATTCATTGAATATGCTCGAATGAATCTTGTTGATGAGTCTTTCCTTCCTTAATTCAAGAACAGAGAAGAGACCGTAAAATAGCTTTATCCAGTGTTTGAAGGGGCAGGGGCGAAGCTACGAGACCGAGTTCCATCTCTCGAATCAATCTTGCTTGAGTTGAGTCTTTCTTTACTCTTCGTGTTTGAAGGAATAAATAGGGAGAGGTGAATGAGGAGTACTAGTTTTCGTGCTTGAATTTCTCTTTTCTTCTTTCTTTCAGTGTAAATAGGTGAAAAACAAATAGACTCTGTCTTCGTCTTCTGACTTTGACTTCGGATGGTAAATCATCATTTCTTTCTCTGTCTCTTTATTCAAGAACTCGATAAAGTTGCTTCGTTCGCTCCTTCCTGACCTTACTCTTTTTCTTAAATCAGATGAGAGTAAGAAGAAGAAGAAAAAGAATAAGAAATAAATAGGTCAAGGAAGGGAGGAAAAGGTTATGGAGCTCAGCAAGCAACCAACCAACCAATAGAAAGAATAAGGACAGGAGAGAGTGAGACTGTAAAGGTGTTGGAGCGAAGCTATGAGACCAAGAGGTCGAATGAGTGAAGGATCAAGAACTAAACACCTATTACTGAGTTCGATCAGGCAAGGGAATAGAGGGGCAGGAGCGAAGCTACTTGACGAGAAGGGGAGAGGAGTGAAGCCGCTTTACCTTAAGGTCCGGGGAAGGAGCGAAGCTGCTTTACCTTAAGGAGAGGGGAAGGAGCTCAGACGCTCGCCTTATGCACTTGTTAC
>NW_019648269.1:0-798 GCF_002806865.2 Cucurbita pepo subsp. pepo
GTGTTTGAAACAGTGGACAAAGAACGACGAGAGCATGAGATGGTATGCAAATCGACACTCTTTATGTCTTCTACTTTATTCATACTGTGTTCACTTCTGAACATTAATTTTTCAGGCCACATGGAAGAAGCTGGTAGTTGGTCATGGAATTTCTGAGCCTATTCCTCCCATGCCTTCACGTCTTGTAACAGATAATGACCTGAAAGAATTCTATGAAGTAATGAAGATAACTGAAGAAGTACCAAAACCTAGGGAGGGAGCCCAAGTCGGGGGGGTAAAGAGGAAGAGCGAATATCTTGGAGGTCTCGACACACATAATTACGGGAGGGGGAAGCGGGCAAGAGAGGTCCGACGAATGTTTTTAATACTCGTGAATTTGTTATACCTTAACGCTTCTGGCTGTCATTAGATTTTGATTTATTTCCATTGAACTTTCTATTTTAATAGGTGCGATCCTATGAGGAACAGTGGACAGAAGAGGAGTTTGAAAAGATGTGCAAGGTTGACTCGCCCGAGTCCCCGGGGCCAAAGGAAGCTGTGGCAGGAGAATCGTCGACCAGTATTAGTGGGCCAGTTGTAGGAGATGTTTTGAAGGAAGAACTTCCTGCTGCCTCCCCTTTGCCTCCTGTTGAGCCTATGGCTCAGCATCAAACACCACCCTCAAGGCGAGGTCGTGGAAGACCAAAAAGAGTGGCTGTCGATAAGTCGCCTGCTCCAGTGGTTTCTCCATCTCCTTCCATGGCAGACGACGTGGACACAGGGTTGCAAGGAGAAACTATTTCAAGCATTTCTAAAACT
>NW_019648269.1:2665-3235 GCF_002806865.2 Cucurbita pepo subsp. pepo
CTGTGGATTCCCAGGATCTGAAAAGAAAGGAGCAAGTACCCAAACCTGCTCAACATAAACAGCTTTTGGCATCATCAACAAAGATTGATGCTACTGGAGCCTTGGACAAGACCTCTGCATCAGGCCGTTATCAAACTGCAAACGTAAATGACGTTGCTCGGGTAATGAAGGAAGTCTTCTCTGGGACTGGCTTGTCAAAAGCTAAAGTTGGAGCGTCGTCTGAGATTGAAAACAAGGATGCTTCCGCGATGCCTGTTTTGAGCAAGTCCTCTATGGAGGTGACCAAAAGTCATAAATCAGAGGCTATTTTAAATTCCAACATTCCAGTTGAGGCCCATGAAAAAGAATATTCAGATGTAGCTAATGAAATGAGACCAGATTCTGCAAATGCTTTAGAAGAATCCATCGTTCCGAAGATCGATGATGACGGTTCTGGATGTGCGAAGGCTGATTCAGTAAATAAATTGGTTGAATCAAGAGAAACATATGATGGATGCTCAACTGTGGTAAGTGTTTTGAGGTCCATTTCCCTTTGTCCTCTTAGTACTGATCAAAATAAAAATGATATTT
>NW_019648270.1:0-469 GCF_002806865.2 Cucurbita pepo subsp. pepo
TTAGCCCTAAAGGGGAACCCATGCTCAATATAAAAGGAAAACGAAGACCAAGAGGAGAAGAGCCATATTTTGGGGAGAAAATCGAATTACACAACAGCAGCTTCTGCTGCAGTGAACTGCTGTGAAACTAGAGAAGAAGAAGAAAACTCTAATCCTGCAACTGTTGACAGCAGAAGGAAAAGGAGACCAACAAGGATTGATTAGGGCAAAGAGGTGGACGTGAGTGCTCAAGAGAAGGGANTCTAATCCTGCAACTGTTGACAGCAGAAGGAAAAGGAGACCAACAAGGATTGATTAGGGCAAAGAGGTGGACGTGAGTGCTCAAGAGAAGGGAACTTCCATTGACGAACGACAACAAACCGGGATAACTCTCTATTTCCTTATTCTCTTTCCTTATTCCATCAATTTTACATGATGAAGATGTGGATTCCTTTGTTTAATTCAGTTTGTATGGAAAGCTAAACTTAAT
>NW_019648270.1:2387-3234 GCF_002806865.2 Cucurbita pepo subsp. pepo
GTTTTGGATTACAAAATCAATTGACATATGGTTCTCAACAAGCCACCACCCAAGGGGAAGGAACTAGCCAAGCTCAACACATACTGGGAACATCGCTTGAGAGCCTAATAAAGGAATATATGGCTAAAAATGATGCTGTGATACAAAGTCAACAAGCATCATTGCGAAATTTGGAAGTTCAAGTAGGTCAATTAGCAAATGAGTTACGAAATAGACCTCTTGGTAAGCTGCCAGCAGACACCGAAATGCCAAAAAGAGAGGGAATGGAACAATGTCAAGCAATAGAGTTGAGAAGTGGGAAAGAAATACCCAGCAGAGGAGAAAAAAATTAAAGAACACGGTGATAGTCGCACTCAAGAAACTGCTGATACATAGCAGAGAAAGGAGAAAGTCGTTGTGCAAGAAGAGCACAACAAAAATGATGCAGAAGCTGCTGTACAGAAAGAACACAACAGAAATTGTGAAGCGTCCTAAAACAAAAACATCAATCAGCAGTGGACAAGAAAGCAGAATATACACACCAACACCTCCTTGTCCACAAAGAATAAAAAGAAAGAAGGAAGAAGCCAACTTTGGGAAGTTCATGGACATATTTAAGGAAATTCACATAAATATACCATTAGTTGAAGCTTTGAAGTAAATGCCAAATTATGTGAAATTCTTGATGGATGTGCTCACAAATAGAAGAAAGTTTGAAGAATTCAAGGTGGTACCATTGAATGAAGAGTGTAGTGCAATATTGAAAAACAAGATCCCGCTAAAGGAGAAATACCCCGGTTCATTCATAATTCCAATATCAATAGGAAGGAAGAAGCTAGGTCGAGCATTATGTGATTTGGGATCAAGC
>NW_019648271.1:0-395 GCF_002806865.2 Cucurbita pepo subsp. pepo
TCAATAGCTACCACTTTATGACCCCTCTCTTCCAAGAATGCCGTCTTTTCGTCTGAAAGTTCGACGTGATCGCCATCGATGAACGTCAAGTTTTCGTATTTTACTACGTTTGGAATTAACTGCAGAGACACAACAAGGCTACATTATAATGTCAACTGTTCGTGGCAAGAAATTGTGTCTGGAAATTGAGTAACAAACAAACAAACAAACCTGATGATACACCCTTGACCTTTCAACAGCTGGGAAAGGTTGGAATCCCAGGGAGAAATAGTTGAGGAAAACCTGAATTACTGCCGGAATTATCTTCATTCCTCCGCTACCGCCGAGTACCGCAATCAACCGATCATCCTATGAAGGATCAAACAACATTTCCAAGCTAATAATTGAGGATCATA
>NW_019648271.1:2759-3233 GCF_002806865.2 Cucurbita pepo subsp. pepo
TCAAAGTTGACAATATTATACTATTGTAAAGAGTCGTAGTTTCTAACCCATCTTTTTACGGTGTACTTTTGAGAGTTGCAGGCTAAAAGACAACCATCTGTTCTACCAAAAGAGGGAGAGATTTTGAACCTGAGATGCAGCCAAGGGTGCGGTCTCCCGGAAATCAATAGCTGTGGTTTGCAAAGTCGATGCGGATCGGACAAGCATAAAACCTCCACCGCCTATCCCGCTCCACATCGAACCCACCACACCGAGGCACAATGCAGTTGCGACTGCAGCATCAACGGCATGCCCTCCCTGCCTAAGCATCGACGCTCCAATTTCGGAGCAGCGGCCGTCATCAGCAGCAACAACTCCCTTCTCTGACTCAACAATTTCGGGATTACTGATATCTATTCCACCAGAGTGCTTGCTTTCCTCATTAAATACCAAACCATTAATGGAACCTCCAAGGATATAGCCAACAACTACATA
>NW_019648272.1:0-357 GCF_002806865.2 Cucurbita pepo subsp. pepo
TAGAAAAATGACCTTTTTACTTCTCAAAATCAGTTAATATTACTCTCGGTTATTGGATTCAAAGTCTAATGTCCTAACCACTAGACCATGGAACCACAAATAATTACAAGATTGGTGTGTAATAAATCTCTTACCTTTAGAAAATAAATATTATCTTTGTATACTTTCAACACTTTGAATATATGTGTCATCATTTTTTCAGTTTTGTTCTGATAGGGTTCCAACAAATTAAAATCAATTAATTTAATTGCATTAGTTACAAAGGGAAAATAATAAGTCCCGCCAAGTTTTGAACTCGAGTTATTGGATTCAAAGTCCAATGTCCTAACCATTAGACCATGAAACCATAAATATTTA
>NW_019648272.1:2260-3231 GCF_002806865.2 Cucurbita pepo subsp. pepo
TGCGTCAGTTTTGCTAAGTTGTGACCTTGGATGGAACGCCTCTAGTAGTGTCCAAGTGCAATAGAATCGTGAGAGATGATCCGAGGGTGAGACTTCTAGTGCACCTGACTGCACTAGATTTAGGGAGTTAGAAATGAGAATCCTTGAGATTTGAATGTATGTCAAGACCAATAAACCATCATAGGGACCTAGAAAACCCCCATAGCAATCTTGAAGAAAAATAAAGGTAGCTTGTAGGCCGATAACAGCCGGTACAGTGTCTGCGGAGCTTCCACTTCCCTTTCCACTCTAGTAGTATTTTGTTGAGCTAAGCATGATGCAGGTTAGGGACGTGTGACTTAATAGTTTTTTCGATTAGTGTAATACCTTAAATTAGTTGAGATACCTTTAACAAGCCTATGAGGTCCAAAGGAAGGACCACATGGCTTAAGAAGGTTTTGATGGACCTAATCAAGTGAAGTGAATTAGATAATGACCAAAGAACTTTCATTTTTCTAGTTTTTAAGAAATATTCTAGATTTTTATTTTCTTACCGAGAGGTAATTTTAAGGTGGTGACGGAGGAAAAAATGACAAACATGGTGTTAGAAAAATAATAATAAAATATTTAAACAATGTTAAAATACCAAAATACTACCGCAGTTCAAGAAAATTACGATAATGCCATTGAACCAGAAAATCATATATGCTACCATGCCTACTCGTACAAAATCAACAATATATTTTCATCCAAAATCTTTACCAAATTTAAGTTTGTTCTAGAGAACACAAATTCATCAAATTCAACATTTGGAATTCAAAATAAAGATTGGCGAGCCCCAGATTGAAGAAAATATGTCCAACAAAAATTCTAGAAAATTGAGTCACAAATTTACGACGACTATGTAAGTTTTTGTGATGTCCCACATTGGTTGGGGAGGAGAACAAATCTCTTTACAAGGGTGTGGAAACCTTCCCCTAGCAGACGCGTTT
>NW_019648273.1:0-289 GCF_002806865.2 Cucurbita pepo subsp. pepo
TCTGCTGAAACTGAACCTATACAATATTACCTGACCTTCAAACACCTATTGATTCTTGAATGGTAAACACGACTTATGAATGAGACAGAACAGTAAGGAAAAAAGAAACTCAAGATTATTGATCCGTTATTTACAGTTCAAGAAAGAAGAGAGAGGAAAGACAATTGATTGAAGAAGAAAAAGAAAGTGTTGAAAGGAAAGACTCAAGCTCAAACCAGGACTATAATAACCACGAGGTCAAGCTATTTGCATTCTCCTGAACCAGAACCGATATGACCTTCCCCTAAAG
>NW_019648273.1:2279-3227 GCF_002806865.2 Cucurbita pepo subsp. pepo
CTTTTATATCAAACTCATTGTACCAGCTTTCAAAGGCTATAAGGTATAAATGGTTTCAATGGCACCCCTCCATTGCCCTTTCCTGGGAAAGTATTCCCACCTGCTAACTAGTTCCTCCCCTTTCCTTTCATGGAGACTTTCTTTTTGGGGACCCGGACCATCATTGTTTGTTTGAGTTATCTACTCCCTTCTCTGAAGAATCAACATAGGAAAATCATTCCACTGAGGGGGCTTGAGGTAGTCTTCTAAAATGAGGGTACCACTTTTCTATTTAATAATTTCAATGTGAATAGAGAATGAACCATACATATTCTTGGAAGATCAGACAGAGCCTCGAGCCTGAAAAGGGGTTACACTAAATTGTTCTCTGATATGCTTTCTAGGAGCAACTCTCAGTCTGAGAACAACCCTTTTTTTCTTTGGTGAGTAAAGGCAAGCGGAACAAGACTTTGTTGAAGCACCATACTCACATACTCTCCCTTCGATGTGCATGCTACCCGCATAGCTGAAGATTAGGTCTGATACGAGAGAGAAAAAGCATGTAGAAGTTGCCTGACTCACTTAGGTGTAATTGTCGGAATCGTCTCAGAACACCCATTATTAGAATTGTACATCCCTTGTCTCTTCACAAAGGGGGATTGGAAACTAAGCTCTCCAAAGAAAGAGGGGTGAAACCAACTGCTCAACCAAAGGGAGAGGCCCTATACTAGAAAGAGTTAGAAAATGAAATGGGCCAACCACATCCTACACGTAAGACCGAAAGAGTGAAGTCAAGCTAGACTAGATCTTACCCTCTTTACCTATTGTAATCCGAACGTACATGGTTTGTTTACATCCCGGTTTTCCAGTTCTAGTAGCCCTCGTAACCATAACCCCATGGATTTTGAAGCACTCCACCATGAATAAAACCTAATCCTTTTTCTGACTTTTCGATCATGATGTGAAAGT
>NW_019648275.1:0-3226 GCF_002806865.2 Cucurbita pepo subsp. pepo
GAGTCTCAGCAGCTCCTTCTCCAAGAGAATGCTAATCTTAAACAACAAGTTTCGGGTTTTCGACAAATCTTAAGGGACATGGAACTTGAACAACAACTTGTCGCCCAATTTTGATATTATCTATGAAAGTCTTTCGCTTTCGGTTCAGTTCAGTTTTAGAGTTCTTATGAAATAATGAATAAGAATGTGTGTTTGACAATGTCTCGTAATCGGTTCTTATTCAAAATCATTATGTTTGAAATTTTAAGCTCTCCTTAATGGATAAAACAAGAGCCAATAGGCAATCATGAAGGATTTTGGTGGTAGGAGTAATAATTAATTATAACGTTGTAAAAGACAACCTAGTATGTGTTGTCGAAAGGGTGAGTGGTGTGGGAACAATTGCTTGTCAATTGTTTTTGCAAAAGAAGCATAAGAGACTTGGACCAATGGTGGTGGAGCTGCTGCTGATACTGTGGCACATCATGAATGACTTTGGAAAAAGGACTATTTTACTTTATATTTGGTAACGTTTTTGTTTCTCGTGGACAGACATTAATCATCTTTGGCGATGATCCAGTCGCACCTTCCAGTACGGCTACCTTGTTATGATTTCACTCCACTCACTATCCCTGTCTTTGGCATCTCTCTTTACCGTTAAGGTAACGACTTCGGGCATGGCCAGTTTCCATAGTGTGACAGGCAGTGTGTACAAGGTCCGGGAATGAATTTACCGTTGT
This sequence comes from Cucurbita pepo subsp. pepo, assembly GCF_002806865.2. Lineage (NCBI taxonomy): Eukaryota > Viridiplantae > Streptophyta > Magnoliopsida > Cucurbitales > Cucurbitaceae > Cucurbita > Cucurbita pepo. Next base: position 720 of record NW_019648275.1, read on the forward strand.
ATGGCTGACCAGTGATTACTAGCGATTTTGGTTTCATGCAGGCGCGTTGCAACCTACCATCCGAACTGAGTACGGGTTTTCGAGTGGTATAGTTAGATGTTTGTTTTCATTGTTTGACTTGGTCAAGGGTTTGATAGGGGTCGAACAAATCTTGCCTGATTTCTCGGACTCGAGCCTCTAGTCCCGGTTTGAAAAGAAAGTTTTAGAAAACAGGGGCAGAGAGATTTCCAAAGAGTGTTTTGAAAGCAAGATTTGAGAAATTGGAAATAGTGTTATATGAGAATGTAAGCAAAAAGGCAACAACGACTTACTGCATATAACTATCGGGTAGGAAGAAGTTGACAACTAGTTATATCCCCTCATACTGACCCAATATAGAATGGTAAATACCTATCTAGGATGAAAGAATATAAAAGGAGTTTGGAACGGGCATACAACCATGGACAACACGTCCTGGACAAGCAAGACTGGGATATCTGTCATGCGGTCATTGACAACATGCCTTGGACATGCATGACCATGACATCCTCCCCCACTCAATTGGTGTCAACCGACCCGAACAAGCAAGACTAGGACATCTGTCATGCGGCCATAAGCATGCCACTCAATTGGTGTCAACCGACCCGAACAAGCAAGACTAGGACATTTGTCATGCGGCCATAAGCAACATGCTTTGGACAAGCTGATCGTGACATCCTCCCCCACTCAATTGGTTAACGTCTCTGTCAACCGGCTCCTTACAACTCTGTGTTGTAGGCTGAAGTTGACTTTTAGGTCTCTTCAATGTGTTTCCAATTGATTTCAGTATTGTAGAGTCTCGTAAACGGCTTCTTGGTTCGTTGGCTCTTGGCGTCTCCTCCGTCAAAAGTTTCTCCTACATCTTTTGCTTCGGGTTTACACCACCACTGAACCCAACCCAAAGGTCTTAAACTTTAAAACATGGACCACACCAGTCCAACTCTTATCTCTTCTTATTATTACTATTTAATATGAAGATTTGAACCTCCGATCTCAAGAAAATGAGTACATGTCAATTACCATTGAGTTGTACTCATTGTGATGATAACACGCCATAAACCGACCATTACTAAAGTGTAGCTAAGACACGACGCTCTTACTAACCTCAAAAGTTGGCTAAAGGAGCTAAAAAGAAGCACTAAATTTATTAGACAAGAAAGAAATTGAACATGCTACATAGGATTGAATCACTAATAGAATAGTCTAAGGCTATTCATATGGAAATATAAAGGGAACAAAAGTTGATGTAAACTAAAAACTACATACCCAAGAATGAATGTATGAATGAATAGAACGGCTAATTCTCTGAACGTGAGACTTATTTGTATTGAATGAATGAAACACATAAAATTAATACTCATAATCATCCATTCCTTGACAGGTTCAAAGATCATCTCTCACATTCATGCTGATCGTTGAACCAAAGTCACCAAGGCTTGCACCACCTCCGACATGGGAGGCCGAAATTCAGGCTCCGATTGCACGCAAAGGGCGATGATATCTGCAAATCTAGACACTGACTTCGGCGGATATAGCCCACGCAATGCAGGGTCTACCATTTTGTCCAATGCATCTATGTCATGCAGCTGTGGGGTTGCCCATCGGACTAGACATTGCTCCACCTTTGCCTTCCCACTAAACACATTCAAAACAAATCATTTGTAACACGTTAAATTGCAAGTTCGGTTCATTTAGGGTCGTGTTTGATACGTTCTTGGTCTTAGTTCTATCCGAGCTAATGTTTCAAAAGCTAAACGAAGTGAATTTTGTTTAGTGGAACTTGACCAAAGTAAAACGAATAGAGTATAAAACGTACGAGTCATAAGGCATCCGCCCGGTCAACAGCTCCAACATCACCACTCCCAAACTGTAAATGTCACTCTTCATTGTGTAACTTGAACCCTGCGTGCATTCTGGTGCATCATATCCACCTCCAGGCCTTCCACTTCTTAGCTGAAATTAATCAAATCACAATTGTTTAATTCTCAAACACCGTCTTTTATAGCACAGTTTATATAGTATGGAGACGTATTGAACCTTGTAAAATGCTGCTAAACCGTAGTCCGAGAGACGGGGATTGAGTTCCGTGTCGAGCAATATATTAGAGGACTTGATATTCATGTGAATTATGGATGGCGAGCAAACCTCGTGAAGGTACCTGAAAAAAGTGCAATCGTAAAAAAGAAGGAAATGTGTAACGGTCCAAGCCCACTGCTAGCAGATCTTGTCCTCTTTGGGCTTTCCCTTTTAGATTTTAAAACGCGTCTGCTAGGGAAATGTTTCCACGCCCTTATAAAGGGTGTCTCGTTCTCCTCCCCAACCAATGTGGGATATCACAATCCACCTCCCTTCAGGGCCCAGCGTCCTCGCTGGCACTTGTTCCTTTCTCCAATCAATGTGGGACCCTCACAAAATCCACCCCCTTTCGGGGCCCAGCATCCTTACTAGCACATCATCTTGTGTCTACCCCTTTATGGGGAACAACCTCC
>NW_019648276.1:0-3226 GCF_002806865.2 Cucurbita pepo subsp. pepo
AGTGAGTATTAAATGTTTTGTTTAAACAAATTTGGGCAGAAATTGTTTTGGCATTATGATTTACAAAGCAGAAAACAGTTCAGAACCAAACAAATTTATGGACTGAACTTAGTCTTTGTAGTGTGATTTGGTAGTTTGCTTTCATGATTTTCATAATGATGTCTCATTCCGAACGAGTTTAGTTTCTAGCTCATATCTACTCTCATCGTTTTTTCTCTATCTATTTTTCCAGAAGAAGAAAGTAGCTGGGGCAAAAAACTCGAGGTAATGTCACTAATTTATGGACTATCTTTAGAACTCAAGCACACGGTTGCACAGCCTATAGAACAGATCCTGTTCGAGTAAGGTCGTCTAATTTATGGACTATCCGACTCTTGCTAATAACTATATGTTTGTAGAATACATATCGACATGCAAGATTCAATTATATAGGTTCTTGTCATTCCTTCCAAGAGCTCTCCACATCTCTAATAATTTTTCTATTTCTCTACATCAAATATCTCAAAAGGGGATGGAACAACATTTTTTCATCATTGATTGACATTATTTGCTACAAGCCATTTGCGCACCAAGGGCGTTTAATTATAGTTCAATGGATTAAGAACAATCTTAAAAAGAAATGTCAGAAGGATGGCAGTGCATATTTTTTATTGAAGAGCGTGGTTTTCTTGCGTAGACTTGATGCGTTCTATAGATTAGCCAGTTTTATTTTTCATTCTCCTTACCTTTATGTTTTGCTATTTTATAGGGACGACTCTGTGGACGTAGTCCAGGCTCTGCATCATTATTCAGTGGCTGAAGTTGACAATATCGTTTATAATCTCTTTGATGATGCCCATGTGAAGGTATGATTAACAGTCGAGTTTATTGGATTTTTTTTTTAATGAATTCTAGGCATAGATTCTTATTATAATTCTTCATCGAAAATTTTGTCTAGGCTGAGGATGGGGAGGACGATTATATATGCAGAATTGTTGAAATGTTCGAGGCTGTTGATGGACAACTATATTTCACTGCACAATGGTATTATAGAGCTAAAGATACTGTAAGATGAACATGATGCAGTTTCATTACATTTTACTCAGATTTGTTTAGTATGATGACTAGCTAATATTGGATTTTGTTTGATACATTTTAGGTTGTGAAAGACCATGCTCATCTCATCAATGACAAGCGTGTTTTCTTTTCAGAAGTTCGGGACGATAATCCATTGGATTGTCTCGTTAGGAAGCTAAATATAGCTAGAATACCTCTAACTGTACGGACTTGAATTTTTTACGCCAGTCGATGTTTTAGAATTTTCTTACAACGTGAGGCTAATTTTGTTTTTCTTTTCAGATGGCCACGGATAAGAAGAAAAAGTGTCTTCCAGTGTGTGACTTCCACTGTGACATGTTATACTTGCTACCATATTCTACGTTCGTTAAACTGCCAGCAAGTAATTTTGTAAAAGGATTAATTTATGGAAACATGTTCCTTCAATTGCAACTGAAGTCTTGAGAATTTATAGTTTTTGTGTATATTTTAACTTGTAGGTGAGAAAAGGATTGGCAGTGACACATCATCGACAATTTCTTCCGAGGTTGATACCAATGGAGCTTGTGAAGTGAACTCGGAAATTGGGGATGTCACTCAAGCACAGCAATGTTGTAAGCCTGACGTTACACTCCTCGATTTGTATTCAGGATGTGGGGCTATGTCGACTGGACTGTGCTTAGGAGCCAATTTGTCTGGGGTGAACCTAGTCACGGTACGTTGCTATAAATTCATAAAACAACTAATCAAAAGACATTCATTTTATAGTTTTTTTTACCTTGTTCTTTCTTTTTGTAGAAATGGGCAGTTGATATAAATCAATATGCTTGTGAAAGTGTAAAGTTCAATCACCCCGAGACAGAGGTATACTTCTACGATTGAATTCGACTTGATATTGTACTATATTATGCTTCTTTTTTTCTTAGTTTCTTCTACATTGCAGGTGAGAAATGAAATGGCCGAGGATTTTTTATCATTGTTGAAAGAATGGGAAGTGCTTTGCAAATATTTTTCTTTGGTAAAAAGTAAAGAGCCACAACAGAAGTACATTGATCTTTTTGCTAATGATGATGAAGAGGAAGAAGAAGAAGAGGAAGATGAAAAGAGTGAAGATGATGGAGAAGTGTTTGAAGTAGAAAAAGTACTTGCAATATGCTATGGCGATCCCAACGAAACTAAAAAGCGTGGATTGTTTCTTAAGGTATTTGAATGCTTGAATCTTAATTATCATTTGGCTAAATCAGTTCGATGTAGATATGACTTTCATCGTGTACGTATGATATCTATTTTCCATTAAGAGATTGTGGTAATGTAGAAAACATAGGATCTTGGATTATTTAGACATCGGGCGATGTGACACGAGGTGGTGTGCCATCCAGAACGTTGGTCTCGGAAGGGGGTGGATTGAGGGGTCCTACATCAATTGGAGAAGGGAACGAGTTCTAGTGGGGATGCTGGGCTCCGAAGGGGGTGAATTGTGAGATCCCACATTGGTTAGNGATATTGTACTATATTATGCTTCTTTTTTTCTTAGTTTCTTCTACATTGCAGGTGAGAAATGAAATGGCCGAGGATTTTTTATCATTGTTGAAAGAATGGGAAGTGCTTTGCAAATATTTTTCTTTGGTAAAAAGTAAAGAGCCACAACAGAAGTACATTGATCTTTTTGCTAATGATGATGAAGAGGAAGAAGAAGAAGAGGAAGATGAAAAGAGTGAAGATGATGGAGAAGTGTTTGAAGTAGAAAAAGTACTTGCAATATGCTATGGCGATCCCAACGAAACTAAAAAGCGTGGATTGTTTCTTAAGGTATTTGAATGCTTGAATCTTAATTATCATTTGGCTAAATCAGTTCGATGTAGATATGACTTTCATCGTGTACGTATGATATCTATTTTCCATTAAGAGATTGTGGTAATGTAGAAAACATAGGATCTTGGATTATTTAGACATCGGGCGATGTGACACGAGGTGGTGTGCCATCCAGAACGTTGGTCTCGGAAGGGGGTGGATTGAGGGGTCCTACATCAATTGGAGAAGGGAACGAGTTCTAGTGGGGATGCTGGGCTCCGAAGGGGGTGAATTGTGAGATCCCACATTGGTTAGAGAGAGGAACAAAGCATACTTTATAACGGTGTAGAAACCTCTTTCTAGTAGACGCGTTTTAAAAACCTTGAGGGAAAGCCCGAAA
>NW_019648277.1:0-199 GCF_002806865.2 Cucurbita pepo subsp. pepo
GTTGTATTACAAGAAAACATCAGCGCGAGTAATAGCTCATCTTCTAATATAACTCGCAATGGCACAGCTAATTTAGGTATGACAATCACACCAGGACAATTAAATCCTATATTAGGATTTAATATTAATGAAAGTAAAACAGGATTTGATAGCATAGGAAAAAATGACTTTTACGGAAAAGGTAGTCATTCAGCTGAAA
>NW_019648277.1:2627-3225 GCF_002806865.2 Cucurbita pepo subsp. pepo
AAAATATTTCAAATAAAAATCAGAATGTATTCAATGAAGAAATAGAAAAAAATTTAAAAAATGTTGTTACTGGATTGAAAAATTTTAATGAAAAACTCACATTTATAGAAAATGACGTTAGAAATACTATATCAGAGAAAATAAAAAAAGCAAATATCTTAATTAATAAAATTTATAATCTTAACGTAACCATTCGTTATTTTCCAGTTAAACAAGTTCCTAATGGAATTTACAAATATATCGACGAAAGAGATCGATTAGTTGATGAGCTAAATGATATTATTGGCGTGACAGTAATTAAAGATAATAATAACTTTGAAGTCCGCTTAAATAGTGGTATGTGCCTTGTTAACAATGATAAAAAGAAAAATTTAATGATTTTAACATCTGAAACTGATAAAAGATATATTAGTGTTGGATATTGGGATGATCATGAAAAAACACTTAAAAAAATAGAACATATGATTCCCAGTGGATCTTTAGGTGCTCTCCTTTCATTTCGCAGGGAAGAACTAAAAAACGCTAGAAATAAGCTTGGACAGTTAACTGTCAATTTTGCTGATAGTATCAATGAAAATCATACATTAGGATATGATAT
>NW_019648278.1:0-798 GCF_002806865.2 Cucurbita pepo subsp. pepo
TTATGCATGTGATTAAAATATGTATATGATAATGACCTATTGCATGTATCACACTCTACTTGTGCCTTCATTGGTTGTGCCTTAAGTTTTGTGAAAAAAATCTTGCAGTTAGAACTCCGAGGTGAAGAACCAAGTAAGTTAGGTTGGTCCTCAAGCACAACTCAAGTTCTAAGTCATTAAAAATACTAGTTTGTACTCTAATCAATAACTTTAGTCATCCTTGATCTCCCACTATGATATGCATTATGATCCCATGTTTTTCTCGATCAAAATCAGATGCCCTGTACATGTTTCTTGTAAGATATCCTACCTATGTTTTATTTTGTGGATGTCATGTTCCATGTTCCTGTTTTTTTCCGCACCTAGATCTCCCACTATGATATGCATTATGATTCCATGTTTCTTGTAAGGTATCCTGCTCAAAATCAATAACTTTACTTGCAAGTTGTCTGACTTTTTATTTTACTTTATTTTATTTTATTTTTTATGATGATAAGTTTAGATTCATCATATTCACCAACTATTTGTCCTTTTTAGGTCTTCTAGGGGAATAGTTTTTTGGGATTAGGTTTAAGGATTGACAGGGTATCATGACTCATGACCCATGGTTTTGAACCAAGGTCCTCAAGATAAGAAATTATTTTAAGGTCTTGGTCAGATCATAGAGATAGTACCTTAGCATCAATTATAGACACGATTAAAAGCCGATAAATAGGTTGCTTATTGAGTTTTATAATTGTTTTTTACATGTTTTTAAGATAAGGATTAGTAGTTGGTCGATTGGGAGTAAATCTAGAG
>NW_019648278.1:2840-3223 GCF_002806865.2 Cucurbita pepo subsp. pepo
ATCAGTTGGAAGCATTCCTCAAACCCCAACCATTACACCAATTGGAAGTAGCACACAAGCGTGAGAGTAGCATTGTTGCACATGGAGGCTTCTTTGTCTATTAACATAGCAAAACCTAAGCCAAACTAAATCACTATGGTGTAGACAAATTCATTATTTCTATTTTTTTCTTAAATGGAATGATTTTTCTACCATTTTTCTCATATTTAATTTTCTATTTTAACTGACGGAAGGATATTTTTAATATTTAATGAAACACGGATGAATGTTCCACATCGGCTAATAGGGAGTGAGTATGGATTTACAATTACGGAATAATCTCTCCATTGGTATGCGGCTCAGAATGGACTATTGTGGAGAGTTGTGTTCATTTCACATCATAT
>NW_019648279.1:0-805 GCF_002806865.2 Cucurbita pepo subsp. pepo
ATATGAAATCTCCAACACAAACATTTGGACCATAAGTTTAGATTAGTTCCATTAATCAAAATCATAATTTAACGCTGAAACAATATCATAGTAAATAAATATTTTTTATAAGTTTAACATGTTAATTTGGTAAGTCTTTGTCGTTTACAACCTGAAACAATGCCTATTTTATAAGTTTACAACCCTGAAACAATATAACTATCTTCAATTTTTTATAAGTTTCATAAATATTTTTTTTTTATAAATGATTGATCTATATATGAAAAATAAGTAATAAATAAATATTTTGAAAAATTGCATTCGAAAAAGTACACAAATTTGCATAAATTTTATATTAATTTTAAATCTCAACCGCTATATTGTTAATAAATTATTTTATTTTGTGTTAAAATCCCTCTAATCAATACTCTGATTATATAAAAAAAAAATTATAGATTTTATTCTTGATTTCAAAATAAATGCATAGAATAATTTAAAAAATAATAATAATAATAATAATAAAATGAAAAAATAGAAGTCTTGTCCCAACTCCCTCGTGTAAAATATGCCACACAGCTTGCAATTTATTGCTAATAATAAATAAAATGGAAAATATATTAATTTTATGTTTTTTTAGATAATTTTATTATTCTAAAAAAATATTATATAGATTTATTGTTTTGTAAGTATTTGCTCTCATTTTTTTAATTATTAGGTTATTAAATATGGTCAGAAAACATCGAGTATTCAATAGACTTGATCCAGCCATTTACAAGTATTTGTGCAAAAAAATTTTGAAATATTGAAATATTGAATGGGAAATATT
>NW_019648279.1:2391-3223 GCF_002806865.2 Cucurbita pepo subsp. pepo
TATATATATATATATATGTATATATATATATATATGTATATATATATATATATATATGTATATATATATATATTATACACTAGAAAAGAAACTTAAATATATTAAATTTTTTTTTAAATATAACAAAACAAAATAATAAAAAGAAAAATGTATTACGATATTAGCTATAAAATAAATTAAAAATAATAAAATATTATAAAACAACCTAAACAAAATAACAAAAGTAAAAGAATGTACTAACTATGGACTATAAAATAATATAAAAAAACTAAAATTAATAAAATATGTTAAATGAAATTATTGTAAGTGTATTAGATTGACTTCATCTATATAAATTAACTCCTTACCTATTACGATATTAATTTTTTTTATATACTAAAAAAGAAATTTAAGATATATTAAAAAAAAAAAGGTTAAATAAAATAATATAAAAAAACTAAAAATAATAAAATATTATAAAAGAAACTAAAAAAAATAATGTAATCTATATATATTTAAAATTGATTAAAAATAATAATTTAAAAGAAACCAAAAATAACAAAATATTATTAAAAAGACTAAACAACAAAGGACTTGATTTGAATTTGATCTAAGATATATATAAAAAGGTATAATTGAAATAACAAATTCAAATTATAAATTATAAATAAATTCAATAGAATTTACTACCACTCCCATCAGTTATCTTCCCACGTTAATTATTAAATAAAACAAAAAAATTTGGTTTAATTATTGCAATAAAACACAAAACTTCTATTTTAAATTTTATTTAAAATCTTTGTATTTGACCCTAATAAATGTTAAAAATAATTCATTATAAATTTATATAAAT
>NW_019648280.1:0-3222 GCF_002806865.2 Cucurbita pepo subsp. pepo
GCCTTATCAACTTTTAGCATGAGTTAGTTATTAAACCTGATATAGGCAATGATTTTTATATCTCCCAAAATTCTTAGTGGTTAGGCCTTCAAGGTACCTTTTTTGGCCTAGCTGCCTTCATAAGTGGATCGTTCCTTTTTCGATAGATTGCAGTAGTTTTAAGTTCACATATCTCTATTATTTGGGATTAAAAAATCTTTTTTAAATTATAGAATTTTTTTATTTATTTGACCAATTGTCGTTTGAACATCCAGGGAATTCAAATTGGAGCTGTCACTTCTCTATATTTACTTTGTTGCATTTTGCGCATAGTTAAAATAAAAGATCTGGCAAACACCATCTCTGCTGCCTTTTTTTGTCCATTGGATTCTTTCTCCCCACATTGTGAAGGCAGACTGATTGGAAATATGAATTGGTTATGTTGTGCAAATAGAAGCCAGTCATCAGGAAGTGATAGCATTGTAAGGCAGCCCTCGGATGCTGAGTCTTTAAGAAAAGAAGTATTATATTCTTCTACTCCTAAAACTGAGTTAGAAGGTGTGTCTACGAAAAATGGTTGTCGAGGCTCCCGCTTGGATTTGAGGTAACGTTTTAGCCAATTAGAGCTAGCTTAAAGTTCTCCTGTCATCTTATTCATATTCAAACACCCATCTCAACTTTCAACTGGAAAAGAGGTTTCAATGACTGAACTTATGCCTTTAAATGACTAATCAAGAGAAAATAAACTCATAGCATTGGCTTCCTGAACTCTGCAACATATGATATCTGAAATCACAATGTTCTATTTTACTTTTCGAAAGAATTTGGTTGCAAATAATTAGCTGCCAATTTTATTTATTTTTCCTACACTTCTACTGTTTTAGAGTTTTGCATTTTTCTTCTTCTCTTCATCACCTTGTAGGATTTGTCGTCTTGCCATGTTTTGAACTCCATGTTCTTTTTAAATAGTTCTTGTTTCTTGTAGAAAAATATGCAAGCGGTGGCACTAAAATTTAGTTCCTGCACCACAAAGTTTGGATCCCATTTACAGACTGGAGAAGTGTCTGGGCTTGTAGCTGACTTCCTTTTTTTTTTCTTTTTTTTTTTNGCACTAAAATTTAGTTCCTGCACCACAAAGTTTGGATCCCATTTACAGACTGGAGAAGTGTCTGGGCTTGTAGCTGACTTCCTTTTTTTTTTCTTTTTTTTTTTTGTAATTATTATGAACACCTTGTATAGGCTTTTCTTTTTGTTTTGTTTGTTTGTTTGTTTTTTCTAACCAGAAATGTTTTATTTATTTATTATTATTATTATTATCAACACCTCCATCAAACTATTTGTTCTACTTCCAACATTGTTTCTCTCTCTCATTCTTGTTTTTTCTTTCTTTCTTTTTTTTTTCAATACCAAATGTTTCAAGGGGGAAAAATCAATGTCAAATAAAAAGGAGCCATGCTAAAACCAAAAAGGTCTCCAATCAAGTAAAAGGAAACTTAAAAGATAATTATAAAAAGTCTTAATGATTGAGGCTCAAAGAGAGACATGCAACCTAAAATGAGCTCAAGGGTCCCCTTAAATCTCTTTGACTCGCTGAAACCTTGTTGTTCCTCTCGATCCAAATACCTTACAAAAGTTGAGTTGGGTGTTTGAATATGAATAAGATGACAGGAGAACTTTTGTGCATACCAGATCCAATCTGAAACTTCCAATTTCTATTTTCTAAAGTGGTTCTTGCAAATGTTAGAAACTCTTGATTCAATAGATTTTCTTTTTCCTTTCCCTTTATTGGGAGGCAGGTTGACTCAGCATAATATATGTACTCACATTAGTCCAAATAATATTTAATGTTTGTCAGCAATGTGTTCCAAAATATCCCAACATGTATGTTTTTGCAGGGAAGCTTTGCTTTCTCATATAACAACTGGGGACGATGTAGAAGTCTTGGGTGCTCTAAGTGTTCTGGCTACACTATTGCAGACTGAAGGTCAGATCAATGCAGTTATTCAACTTCCTTCACTCCGTTATTCTTTTCTTATCATGCATCCCATCTCTGTAGAGCTGGATGAATCAATGCTGGATGCTCTTGGAATCCTTCCTCAAAGAAAACAACATAAGAAATTGTTATTGGTACTCTTCCATGATATACAATATTGCAATTTTTGGACTCTTTCAATAGATAGCATGTGTTGGTCCTTTTCCATTATGTTCTCGTCAGGCTTAATTTTGTTTTCTTGACTGATATCAACGAACATTATTGAGCACTTCTCAAATGGACAATATGTGAAGAAAAAAAAAGTATGCCTGCCTGGCATTTCCATATTTTAATTTGATCTCTTGATACTTCAGATTTATGTAGCAATTTATTCATTTTTGATTGCTCCATCTATCACACTGAACTTGGTTATTGGCATTTTTCTAAATTTATTTTGAAATTATTTGCATCTGAACTTGTGATTTATTTGTTGTAATCTTGGAAGTATAGATATTTGAAGATGTATATCAGTTTATAATCCATTTCCAGTAGATTACAGCATTTTTGTCAACTTCAATGAAATAAATTTTAAGGCTGTTTGTGGGGTTGAATCCTCAATCACGTTGTTAACATTTTGGTCATCTTCAATGGACTCTGTAGTGTTAAATTTTTATTTGTATTTTTATATGCTTGTATGAATAAAGTTCGAAAAATTTGGGTCTGTAACTTTAAATTGAGTTTTATTCTTTCCTGATGCTCTTGCATATGTAGCTCTGTCTTGTCACTGTTTTTACATGTCGCAGTTTACGGCCATATTTGATCATGTTTTCAGAATTTGAGTACTTACTACCTGTTAAGAACCTAAGGTTATGCTGTTTTATTTTTGCACCTGCTTTTTGACAAACACGTTCAGACAAGTCTCAAATTATAAATTATATTCAACAGGAAGCCTTAGTTGGTGAGGATTCTAGCGAACAGCAACTCTTTTCTTCAGAAAACGCCTCATCGAAAGGTGGCATCGATGTTGAACTTGATGGTTACCTAAAGAAGCTTAAGGTACTCTTTTTGTCTTCCATGCTTCCACTAACCTTCTTACATGCTAATATTAAGAAAGAAATCATATTTCTTCGGCCTCTTATCGTTGACACATATTGCATACAAGAATTGTAATACTGAAAGGCTTTCAAGGGCTACTCTGATAATATTTTAGTTGCATTTCTGAAGTTAAAGTCTGGTTTTTTATTATGGCACCTTAGTTTGAGGACAAAAAG
>NW_019648281.1:0-1504 GCF_002806865.2 Cucurbita pepo subsp. pepo
TGAAAGTTGACTCCTCTCCCTACCCTACCGGTCTCACAATTTCATGTCCTCTGCCTATTTATTAGTTCATTGAACTAGGTAATGCAGTCAAGACGAAAGAGAAAGCCTGACCCTGCCCCTGACGAACCGTGGAACCTTTACAGGAAAGAAAAGAAAAGAAAAGAAGACGAAAGAAAGAAAGAAACCTTAACCCGACACACACCCTTTGACAGATGGAACCTTCTTGAACTCCGTAACCTAACCTCTCCCTTCCTTCTTGAACTGGCTGGGGGGTTCAATCACTATGTCTTTCTCAGATCCTTTCTTGAACTCATTGACTGACTCGGAGGTAAAGCATATTGAATCCTTCTTTCATTCTTTCACTGGCTGGGGTTGAATCACTACTATTCTTGATCTGATCCTTGATTTCACTCTGTTACTCTATTTCTTTATTGTTTGTGAATTATTCTTGAACTCACTCTTTTACTCATTCTCCCTGAATAGTAACTAACCAAGCCAAGGGAAAGAGGGATTTGCTCATTCACCTGACCCGGAACAAAGAAGGGAGAGGAAAGAGACTGCCCTACTGAACCTGACCCGGACCCGCTAGTGTAGAGACTGAAAGAAGGTAGACGAAAGAAGAATGAGACTTTCTAGTGATAGGGGGAATCAATTCCGATTCAATCCTTTTTTGACAGTGAAATCTGAGAGAGTCAATTCCTTGCTCTTCGCTCCTGAACCTGTGGGTAAAGCTGCTCTTCACTCCTGCCCCTTTTCCTGATGGAACTCGGGTGGGTGTAACTATTCTTGATCTTATCCCCTTTCTTTCACTCTGTTACTTCCCCGTAAGCAAGATTCATTCTCTTTTTTAACTCCTTGTGTTGTGCAGTTCAGTTCTTGTAAGTTATTCTCAGGAAAGGAAGTTCTTGTTCTGTTCCATTGCCTGCCTATATATACCTATTTCTTCTTTTACTCGTTGTTAAAGCTAAAGCAGCTGGATGAGAAGCTCCTTCAATCCTTCTTTCACGGGAAACTCCTTTTGACTATTTCTATTTCTTTTTTCTTTCACTCGTCGGTCGGTAAAGAATGCAGCTTCGCTCAATCACCTGTCCTTTCGAGTCGAGCTACTTACTCCGGAACAGTAAGGAAGGAAAGACTTAAGCAAGCCAAGCAAGATTCAGTCTCCTTTTCCTATTTATTCAAAGACAGTAAACTCCTGACCCGATATGACTTTCACTACTTCACCTTCTGGAACTGTAAGAAGAAGGTTAAGCTCCTACACCTGTCCTTTCCCGTCGAGCAGCTACTTACTCTACTCCTATTATATTAATGAGACCTCACTCCTCTCCTTTACAGTCTTCGCCGCTGAAAGAAAAGAAATTGTATCCAGCATAGGGGTAAAACCTTGTCATAGCTTTTTCCCTGGGTAAAGGTTTTTCAAGCTAATTTTTTCTATCTTTCCCGTATTTTGGGGGTATTTCTCTTTTTCCCTGGGTAAAGGTTTTGAAAGAAAAAGAAATTGTAT
>NW_019648281.1:2209-3221 GCF_002806865.2 Cucurbita pepo subsp. pepo
CTTCTTTCGTCTGTCTCCCTTCAAACACTGGAAAGTTGCTTCGGCTTCTCTCCTTCGCCTTTACTGTCGGTAAAAGCAAAAGAGCAATACTGACTCCTTATTCCTTCTCCTTCACCTATTCTGTAAACAAGGTCTGACCTCACTGCTTCGCTCTGTCTTAGCCTTTCTAGCTTTGCTTTCTTTGTTTTCTTCCCTGATTGATCTTCTCCTTTCTTTCTTGACGAGTAAACTCGGTAACCTCATGAATGAACCTTTTCCTTCTTTCACTGGGTAAAGCTCACTATCTCTTGTCAAAGAAGACTCAACCTTCAACCTTTTCCTGATGGAACTCGGTCAGAAAGAAGTAGTCAAGACGAAACGAGACGGAACTCAATCACTTGTCCCGGATTTCACCTATTTATTCTTTCATCACTGTAAACAAACTCATTCACCTTTTTGAACTGTAAACTAAGACGAGATGGATTTCACTCTTTTACTCGACTGCCTGTAAGAAAAGAAGAAGGTCAAGCTCCGGGGAACCTATTTCTTCAGTCTCCTTTTCTTTTCCTCTCCGGTAAACAAACAGTCATTATCCTAAACTATTCTCCCTATTCGGTCTCACTCTTCCATTGCCTTTTCCTATTTATGAACTGTAACCGAAGAAAGACTCACCAAGAATTCCCCTGAACTGATATTACATTACCGGATTGAACTGTAAACACTCTCTCTGCATTCTCCTGCCTCAACAACTATCTCTCTCTCTCCCCGAAACCATTCAAACACTGATCTTTCTCCTATGCCTGCCTGCCTGCCTACTTACTCAACCTACCTTAACGCTTTTCCTTCTGGAACTCGGTCTCATTAGCTCCTCTCTTTATTCTTTGACTTCTTGTAAGCTAAGACTCAACTCCTAATTCGTCAGCTAGATTGAACTCAAACACTCACTAGGTAATTAACTAGGTTGGTTCAGTAGCTAATTGATTTACTGTCCTTGAACCTGTCCCTTCTTTCATTGACCTCGGTACAGCTATTT
>NW_019648282.1:0-235 GCF_002806865.2 Cucurbita pepo subsp. pepo
TGTTGCAAGGTCACAATGGCTGAATTGCTGAGATTGATGGGTGATGGGGTTCACAATGCTCACTCATCTTTGGGGTCACCTACAGCTCATGCCAACGGATTCTTTTGGAGTCTTACTATAACTTCCTTCTCACTTTCATCCTTCTCTTTTCAGATTTGAGATGAGAGATTCTATGGCCATATTTCTATATTTTGTTTTGTTTTATAGCAAAAGTTCAATATTAATATGAGTAGCT
>NW_019648282.1:1826-3221 GCF_002806865.2 Cucurbita pepo subsp. pepo
TGACAAAGACCTTAAAAAGAAATCTAAAATGTAGTGAGTAAAAAAGTACTCGGCAAGCAGCCTACTTGTAGGCTCTCATCGCATCCAGTTCGTGATAGGTTTCCACGGGCTTTTCTCTAGACTCTAGGAAGTTTTGGCTTAATTCTATAGTTTGGCTGACCTTCTTGGGAGGCTTCCAACAGTGTCGTGGTGTAGTTGGTTATCACTTTAGTTTAACACACTGAAGGTATTTTTATTTTTATTTTTATTTTTATATTGATAATCTGGATTCATTTTAGACCTCTACAACAAAGTTTAAAAGCCTTAGAGCTTGATAAGCCCGAGAACCGTGCCCTCGAACACACATTGAGCATGTAATTAATTGTTTGGACTTTTATTGAAGAAATACCTATAGGAATCAACAAGGACTAGGGTGGAATGATTGTGAGCACGTTATATGCTTGATTTAGCCAAGAAATTTATGAACTAAAATTAGTATTAGAGGTTTAGGTTGATTGGTCCAACAGACTGTTTTCGCTAGACCAAGAGTCATTGAGTCTTTCATTATGTGATTTTCGAGGCTTCAAATCTCAAAGCGTGACGAAAATAAAAAAGAAAGGAAAATAAAACTAAAAGTAAAATTAAATTAAACATTTAGATAATGCAATTTAAAATCAAACAACACCTCAATTAGAACAAATTGAAAGGTAATGCAAACATGTGTTGTTAAAGGTTTGTTACAAATGGAGAAAAAGTTAGGGGTACTGTTTCTAACGAAATATAAAAGACCCAAAGTACACAGACCGGGTCGATAATCATAAACGACCCTCAAGTTACAATGCAGGTCTCAAACGCTCTCCCACCTTGAGCGACAGTTGGCGAAGACCTGAAAAAAAAATCTAAAATGCAGTGAGTAAAAAAGTACTCCGTAAGCAGACTATTAGTAGGCTCTCATCGCATCCAATTCCTGTTAGGTTTCCACAGGCTTTTCTCTATTCTCTAGAAAGTTTGGGCTTAACTCTATAGTTTGGCTGACCTTCTTGGGAAGCTTCCAACAGTGTCGTGGTGTAGTTGGTTGTCACGTCAGTCTAACACACTGAAGGTCTCCAGCCCAAGTCTGGGTGACCCCATCTTTGCAATTTTTATTTTTATTTTTATAATTCAGATTCATTTTTGACCTCTATGAGAAAGTTTAAGAGCCTTCGAGCATGATAAGCCCGGGAACCGTACCCTCGAACACACATTTATTTATTTTAGACCTCTACGACAAAGTTGAAGAGCCTTTTTGGTTGATAAATGCGAGAATCGTGCCCTCAAACACCCATTGATCTTTGTAATTAATTGTTTGGATTTTTATTGAAGAAATACATGTACCAATCAACAAGGACTAGGGTGGAATGATTGTGAGCACGTTAT
>NW_019648283.1:0-2171 GCF_002806865.2 Cucurbita pepo subsp. pepo
TGTGATCCCACTCTTTCATCTTTCTCTGTTTCCATGAAAGTTATTTCCTTTTTTAAAATAATCACCTCTTTTTGACGCTACACCCACCGACCCCATTCCTTAAAAAACCCTCTTCATTTCATAATTTTTGTTCAAATTAATCCAAATTTGTGGACTTTTCTGGGTTTTCTTCGTGGGTTTTGTTTGGTTTTTGATTTTATGAAATGGGTTTGCTTCGGTTTTTTAGAGTGAAGAGGAAATCGAAAGTTGCTGATAAAAAAACCGTTCTTGATGCTGAAATTCAGCCTGGTTTTGGTGCTAGGAAGTTCCGGTGGACTGAAATCGAGGCTTTTACTAAGAATTTCTCCACTGTTGTCGGCTCCGGCGGCTTCAGTAATGTCTATCTTGCTCGGACGGCGCCGGGGATGCCGGCGGCGGTTAAGATTTTGGGTGCTAGTGAGCGGCTAAACCGGATGTTCCGGCAGGAATTGGACATTCTTCTGCAGCTCCGCCACCGGAATATTGTCACTTTCCTTGGCTTTTGCGATGAACGAGGTGAAAATTCAATCTTCTCTTCTCTAATGGAAGCTGAATTCTTTGTTTGTTAATTAATCAAATTTGGATTAGACCCAAAAAGAAAATGTTCAAACTCAGAGAGAAAACAGAGGAAAACAGAGGAAACAGAGGAAACAGAGGAAAAGAATAAAGCAAAAAAGACAGTAGAATAAAAGCAATTCAATAATTTGCGTTTCATCTTTCAACTTTGATTAACTGTTAATCACAAATCTGTAATGATTAATCCGATGATTAAATTATGTATTTAAAAAATTGCAGATGAAGGAGCTTTGGTCTTCGAATATGTCTCCAATGGGAGCTTGCAAGAGAAGCTCCACAGCCGGCTGGCGACGGCGAAGACAGCGGTGCCGGTTCTTCCATGGAAAATCCGGTTAGCCATAGCCTTTCAGTTAGCTCAAGCAATCGAATACCTCCATGAAAAATGCAGTCTACAAATCGTTCACGGCGATATAAAATCATCGAACATTTTACTGGACGAACGATTCAATTGCAAACTCTGTGATTTTGGGTCGGCGAAAATGGGATTCTCGTCGGCGGTAGCGAATCCGTCGTCGTCGTCGTCGCCGTCGAGCCCCTTCAGAGCGAAGCAATGGATGATGGGATCTCCAGGTTACACAGATCCCCAATACTTAAGAACCGGAATCGCCTCAAAGAAGAACGACATTTACAGTTTCGGCGTGGTGGTTTTAGAGCTAATCACCGGAAAAGAGGCTTTCTGCTCGGAGAAGGGTCTGATTTTGACTTCAATTTTACCTCCAGCAGTTCGCGACGGCGAAGGAATTAAACCATCGGCGGTGGCGGAACTGGTGGATCCGCGGCTCCGGGGAGAATTCGACAGCAATGAAGCCGGAGCGTTGCTATCAATCGCAGCGGCTTGCTTAGCGCAGCCGCCCGCACCGAGGCCGGTGATCGGAGGCGTGCTGCAGATGATGACGGAGAAGATCGGGAATGTAAGCGACGGGTTATGGGCGGGGAAACGTGGCAGTAAATTATTGGATGTGGGGAGATGGTAAAAACAAAAGGGTAAATATGTAAAAATGGGTTAGGAAAGAATATTTGTTTGTTTGATTTTAAAAATAGGAAAAAAAAAAGAAAAGAAAAACGTGGAGGATGGTGTCCACGTTGCCATCACCGACGATGACTTGTTGTCCATGACAGCAATTATTTTGTGCCGATTTGGAATTATGTGGCTGCCAGAGTGTCAATTGTGGGCCCCCATTCTCTCATTGTTATTTTATCCAATTTCTTACCATTCATACCATTTGTGTAACCTAAAATCAATTCACAGCATATCATATTAGAGACAGAAGGTTACAATGATAAGAACGGAGATTAATCACGGGCAATGGTATGCTTTCAACAAACGAAGATTGATCGGGAAAGAAACGGAGAAGATGGTTGCCACTCACGAACGAAGAAGATGTAGAATTAGAGACGGAAGGTTGACTTCTTAATTGGATTTTGTGAAAAACATGAATGCAATACAAAATCCCTAAACACGTGTTTCACAATGTGTCTCGACGATACAGGCAGAATTCATGAAAGAGTGCACACAAATTTTTTCGATCGTGTTGCATTTTCATCTTTAATTTTTTGAAGCATCGAGACGATGCTTC
>NW_019648283.1:2242-3220 GCF_002806865.2 Cucurbita pepo subsp. pepo
AGAAGGTTACAATGATAAGAACGGAGATTAATCACGGGCAATGGTATGCTTTCAACAAACGAAGATTGATCGGGAAAGAAACGGAGAAGATGGTTGCCACTCACGAACGAAGAAGATGTAGAATTAGAGACGGAAGGTTGACTTCTTAATTGGATTTTGTGAAAAACATGAATGCAATACAAAATCCCTAAACACGTGTTTCACAATGTGTCTCGACGATACAGGCAGAATTCATGAAAGAGTGCACACAAATTTTTTCGATCGTGTTGCATTTTCATCTTTAATTTTTTGAAGCATCGAGACGATGCTTCCTCAGCTTGAGCTTGATAGTGTCGTGACAGTTTTACATGCAACACCTTTGGTGTTGCCTCCTTGTCTACTCGGCTCCAATGATCTTCTCAAATCTTCTTCTATTTTCTTGTTTTCATCTATTTGATGTCCAATTAAGGATTAAAATACTCGTTAGTACGTTTATATAGAGGAGAGTTGGACATCGATATTAAGTCCTCTCTCGTTTGTCTATGAATTGTTCTTGATAGTTCGCTCAATTCTCTGTGTGTTCGCTTCTTCTTGAGTTGCTGGTTATATTTTATAGTGGAATCGAAACATCCATATTATTATGTCTATACTATAACATTAATTTAAGTATACTTCAATTGACTCGATACCTAAATCTTTACGAACACAAGAACATTTAAACACGAACACAGCTGCCACTCGTGTACTGACCGAA
The DNA here is from genome assembly GCF_002806865.2 of Cucurbita pepo subsp. pepo. Lineage (NCBI taxonomy): Eukaryota > Viridiplantae > Streptophyta > Magnoliopsida > Cucurbitales > Cucurbitaceae > Cucurbita > Cucurbita pepo. The sequence continues at coordinate 2,976 of NW_019648283.1, forward strand.
GCTCGTCACGTGCGGTGGAACATCCATTTCATCATCTTTGATTCTCATGGCAGAGTAGGTTCCGGCACCGACAACCCCCCCAAGTATAGGAGCCACCATGTACACCCACAGCCCTCTGTAATTTCCGGCGGCCACGGCGGGGCCAAGAGTCCGCACTGGGTTCATTGAACCACCGGTGGACGACCCTGCGATAAGAATGTTGAGCATCACGGTAGCTCCGACGGCAATTCCGGCCAACTCTCTAA
>NW_019648284.1:0-3219 GCF_002806865.2 Cucurbita pepo subsp. pepo
ACCACAAACTCATGACAATGCTAATGCTTCAAAGCCTTCTAACACAAAATTGATTGCTTCACTTGCAGTAGTAGGAATTATAAGTCAAATACTGCTACTTTCCTTCTTGATGGATGCACAGTGCCATTCCTGATTGTGAGTCGATTCCCTTCATTATCCCAATGATTATTTTTTTGAGCTAAACAATACAATTATGAAGCTGATATTCAATCCAATTCAGGCTAAGTACAGATGTTATTAGGAACGATCAACCCAAAGCAAAACCAGGCGTCCTTCCCTACCGAAGCTCGAAATCAATGGTCAATAATTCAATTCGTCACATGCTACAAGAGAAAATTATCAATCATATGTTGGATCACACAGGCCCCATCAGAATTGACTCTGTACCTGTTGACCTGAAATAAACATACAATGTGAACTTATTACTCGAGAACAAAGTCCGAATTGAATCTAGTTCTGTGTATCCCAGATAAAATCTTGCCTGAATGGTAAGATGTGCATTATTTCTTTGTTTACTTCTGTGGAAGTCAACATCGACCCGCTCCCAGCCCACGCTTGATAGACGTTTGATCATTTCTTCTACAATGATCACAATAAGATTACTAAAATGTCAAAAATGCTCAAAACTAACAATCTGTAAGCTTCAAATAGGCAACTATTAATAGAATGCTGACCTTCCACCTCAGTTTTCTTGAATCTATTGGCTTTGGCCCCAGTCAACACATATAATTGAGGACTGCAAACTTTTGGGGTTTCAACATTTACAATGTATGGATATTTGCCATCTCCTGATAAACCTTTGAGCTAATAAGTAAAAACCCAGTGAGAAAGTAGTTCAAAGTCTACCAAGAAAACTTCAATATGTTCAAATTTACCTTCGGCAACTCCGTGCGACGCCTTATAGAAGACGTACTCCACCCAACAACGTCTGTATTTAGTGTCAAGATTTATACATAAACAGACAGACGCCTTATAGAATAATTGGGAAGGAAGCATTGAAGAATTCTAATACGAAAATAGGCAAGTAGAGAAACAATGACAGGATACTATCGTAACGCATATTAGCATACGTAACACGCCGCCTAAACGACTGCAAAGCAGATCTGCAAGAAAGAACCATAATAATATTACAGGTCAAGATGAGAACCTCTAGAATCAGACAAGAAAGTGTTGCAAACTTAGAACTCAAAAACAGTGGACTCACAAGAATTTGAGATCTTCATGATCGCCAGCCATGTGAAGAAGAAGGGGGCAGTTTCCACTGTCCTTGTCAAGTAAAAATAAATGTCTCCCAGTTCTACCAAATAAATATGATGTGCAAATAGCCACTTTTTCCAGGGCATAAAATCCACAACACATAGGGACCTGAAAATCAAAGAGGGAGAGTACTTGGTATCATAGCAGCCTATATTTGGCCACAATTTCAAGACACAATGCCGACGCTCGAAATTTTTCTATCACAATATCAAATTATGACGGTAACAGTCCAAGTCCACTGCGGACAGATATTGTCCTTTTTGGGCTTTTCCTTGCGGGTTTTCCCTCAAGATTTTTAAAACGTGTCTGCTAGGGAGAGGAGGTTTCCACACCCTTATAAACAATGTTTCGTTTTCCTCCCCAACCGATGTGGGATCTCATAATCTACCCCCCTTCGGGTCCCAGCGTTCTCGCTGGCACTCATTTCCTTGTCCAATCGATGTGGGACCCCGGGCCCAGCGTCCTTGTTTGCATCACCTCGCGTCCACCCCTTTCGAGGCTCAACTTCCTCGCTGGAACATTGCCCGGTGTCTGGCTCTGATAACATTTGTGTAACGACCCAAGCCCACTGCTATCAGAAATGGTCCTCTTTGGGTTTTCCCTTTCGAACTTCCCCTCAAGGTTATTAAAACACGTCTACTAAGAAGAGGTTTCCATATCTTTATAAGGAATGTTTCGTTATCCTCCCCAACTATAATGTGAGATCTCATAACGACAGAAGTAGCATAAAGGACATTTAAGCATAAAAAGCAAGAATAGCTAAAGAACACATTGATTGATTATTCACCTGTTTATGCCCTCTTGAACCAAGATGTGGGGTTGCAAATGTTATAAAATTAATTGGTTCCAGCCCTGCAATTTTCTCTTTAAACTCCTCGCCATTGCTTTGATCTCTAGACCCATGTTTGTTATACTCTCCATTCACTTGGACATCTTCTTTTTGCTCATAAAGCTTTGCAATGGCATACCTTGCTATCAATCCGCCTAATGAATGGCATATGAAGGAGAGCTTTTGAACATTTGGATGTCTCTTGATAACCAACAAAATCTGAACACAAAACAGATTCAAGGTTGTCATATGAACAAGAAATCAAATGAATATGGAAATACAAACTTAGTTTTGAAGATGATGGCTTACCTCTTCTGCCAGTCTTCCTCCCATCACGTCAACGCCATCAAGTGTCAATGTCGAGTAATTACGTTTACTGCCTGCAAATAACAAGACATTGTATTCATACAAGAAGCTTGGTACAGTATGAACACAAACATTGTAACAGCCCAAGTCCACTACTAGCAGATATTGTTCATTTCAGCCCATTACGTATGCTAGATAGAGGTTTGTTCTCGCTGTCAAACTGATGTGGGACCTCACAATTCACTCCCTTTGGGACCCAGCGTTCTCGCTGGTACACCGACACTACCCAGTGTTTGGCTCTAATACCATTTGTAACAACCCAAACCCACCACTAGTAGATATTGTCCACTTTGACCCGTTGCGTATCGCTCTCGGCCTCATAATTTTAAAACGCTCTACTCGAGAGAAGTTCATTCCTATCTCTAACCGATGTGGGATCTCACAAAGGTATTCAGATAAACTTAATTGTTCGAAGTAAAAGAATATCAAACTTAAAAGACTCACAATGAACAATGAGATCTTCAGGATACGTCTTCAAAAACTCCTCCGCTGCATATTCCCAATCTTTGGCACTGACCCAAAAAGGAAAAACAAATCGTCAATACAAATACCAAACGCCATGGATTTGGCTAAAAACTACTGGAAGTAGAATGGTACGACCCACCATTGATGAACAGATAATTCGTTGATCAACCAATTCATTATAGTAACAATCAAAAACAGGTACAGAAACAGATATCCACACAAATGCAAAATCAAAATACTGATTGGGAAAAAATCATAGAGTGATGAACATGAACATGAACAGCAACCGAAATAAATCTCAT
>NW_019648285.1:0-877 GCF_002806865.2 Cucurbita pepo subsp. pepo
TTTTTTTTTTGTTCAAGTGCCAAATTTTTTGCATGGACCTATCATATGTTGACACGTGTATGGACTGTTTCTGCTATATAACCTTTAAAGCAATTTAAATAATATTGATTAGAAATATCTCTAAATTAGTTAAAAAGCAATTAAATTTGGTTTAAAATATTTAAACAAAGTTATGGAACTGTTACTGGTCTAGCCCATAACCTAATCTCAGTTCGGCTCATTTAACATGCAAGTGATTAATTTAAATATTAACTAAAACAATTAATTCAAAAATTAAAAATTAAAATTAATTGATATTGATGTTACTTAAAATTAGTAGTAGTAAATAAAACCAATTGTTTATATTGATAATAAAAATAAAATAAAATTATTAAATATCTATAAACTATAACAAAGTTAAAAATCTCTAACTCAAACCGAGATTTAAAAAGTGATTTTTGAGTGTTCGTTTTAAACTATTTTAAAATTTAAAAGTAATTATTTCAAAGTAAAATTAACAAACTTCCAAAAGTTTCAAACATATTCATAAGCTTAAAAAAAAAAAACTAAAAAACATTATCACCCTTAATTTTACATGAAAGTCGTTAATATTTTATTTAAAAATTACCATTTAACTTTTAATAATGTCTAAAAAATATTCTTGAACTTAATTTCATCAATACCCTTAAACTCTTTCAAACCGTTAAAAATATTTGTACCTTAATATTATGTTTAAACAATGCCTATGAAAATTTAAAAGGAGCATTAACATTTTTTTACCTTTGTAAAATTTTTCAAAGTATTTTTAAAAATTTAAAGGTGTATTTTGGAGTTTTTTTTTTAAAAAAAAAAACTTTAAGGATATTGATTAAATTTTTTAAAATGAAAAAAAAAAAAA
>NW_019648285.1:2456-3218 GCF_002806865.2 Cucurbita pepo subsp. pepo
TTAGAATGACTCTGTTACTGTACTCCAAATCCGTCTTTCTTCTGCTTTTGTTTTGTCTCTCTGCTTGCTGTCCTCTGACTCTAACTTTTTCAACCTCCTTGTTTATTTAGAATCTGTAATCTTTGTTCTTGCTGAAATAATGTCTTGTTTCTGTTACTTGACACCAGCTTCAAAATTGATGTGCAAAAATTTACCGATTTATGCCAATTTCTTCTTAACTGAAGAATATTTTGGTTTTTCTGGTTGAAACAGTTGCTGCTGTTCCTGATGGCATGAAAGCGTGGGAGATTCTTAAAGCAAGGCCCCGTAATGTAGATCTTATATTGGCGGAAGTTGAATTACCATCAATGTCTGGATTTTCTCTGCTAACTCTGATCATGGGGCACGAGACTTGCAAAAATATTCCTGTTATAAGTATGTTCCTGAAAAGACCGATGGATAAGATGTGCATATCTGAAATTTGCTTTTTGTTATGCAAAAACTAGTTCTAATCAGTAGCCATTTCACTTCATGCAGTGATGTCATCTGAAGATTCTATCAGCACCGTTTATAAATGCATGATGAAAGGTGCAGCAGACTATCTTGTTAAGCCCTTAAGGAGAAATGAACTGAGTCATCTGTGGCAACATGTTTGGAGAAGACAAGCAGTATGCTATTCCTGATTCTCTGACTATTTTATTTCATATTTTGGTGTCAACTATGACTTACAGAAATCTAAACTGCATCGACCAACGTTTGTTTCAGTCATCCAATGTAAGAACT
>NW_019648286.1:0-577 GCF_002806865.2 Cucurbita pepo subsp. pepo
TCCCTAGATCAAGCTATTTGTTGAAGAACCTTTCTTTACAGAAGAGTGAGTGATTCATAGTGTTTATTAGATCAAACTTCAGAGCTTCGTAACCTTTATCAAAGAAAGAGATGAATGAGACTGAACTACTTCACCAGAAGAATAGAATGAAAGAATCATAATAGAATCATATATTCCTATCTATACAAGAGAGTAAGTAAATTCATTGGCTACTTCCCCTATTTATATTCATTCAATCCTGTAACAGAAAGCAAGACAAGCAAGATGAATTACAGGAAGGAAAGAAAGAGAAGCAAGCTTAATCACCGGAACCGATAGAGAAAGAGAATGAAAGAAAGATCAGCGACTTCCCCTTTTCTTGACGATAGTTCCTTCAGCGGCACAAAGAAAGAAGGGAGAGTGTGAGATAAAGAGAGTGAGAGTAACCCTGCATTGTACTTCTTGAACTAGGCTGAACTTCGATCCTCTTCGAGGGGAGCAATTCCATTTCCTTCACCGAGAGCTACTTCACCGTACCCTACTATTCTTTCAATTCATGAAATCCTACACCTATTCTTTCAATTCATGAAATCCTTCA
>NW_019648286.1:1748-3218 GCF_002806865.2 Cucurbita pepo subsp. pepo
GGTTTCATTGCAGAGCTCATTCACTAAATCACTTGTCCCTGAACTCGGGTGGTTGAACTGCAAAAGATCAATACTCAAGCTAGATGAATGATTACAGTTCTCGAATCAATGAAAGGGTGTTCGCTTCGCTCCTTAGCTGCTTTTCAAGACGAGACGAAAGAGTCATTCGAGTTCACTCCTACACCTTTTCCTATCCGTTACGGTCTCTTTTCTTTCCCTTCCCTTATTGAAGTAAATAGAATGAATAGGTGTTTGTTTGGTTCTTGATCCGATTCCTCGGCTTCTCTCCGGAACAGGGCATATGGCCGGTCTCTTTGCTTTTCTTTCCCGAACTGTAAACAAGGGTTGAACTACTTCCCCTTCACCTATCAGTTTAACAATTCCATTGCCTGAACCTGAAAAGATTGTAAACGAATCAAAGCTTCACACAATTCCATTCCCTGAGCTCTGGAACCGATATGCTCGCCCTGAGCTCAATCAAATCACCTTTACAGAAACAGAATCAATGAATTAGCTGCTGGGGAGTAAATCAAAGATAAGAGATAGAAAGAAAGGAGTCAAGACAAAGACTCTTTCTGAATTAGACAGATCCTACTGATTGATTGAACTAGGTTGAACTCCGGCTCCTGAACTTCTACAACTATTGATCGAGCGGCTGAGCTCCGTAACCTATTTATTCCAGAATAGTAAACACTCAATCAACTCCTTATGAATTAGCCTAGCCGCTTTACTGTCGAGCTACTTACTCCTACACCTTTGACTCTACTCCTGATGAATGAGAGTTGTTCACCGGAAGGAAAGAAGAAAGCAAGAGAAACCCTCTCTTCCCTTTTCTTTTCTCGTCTCGCGTCTGAGACCTCTCACCTCATAAACTCGGTTTCATGTCTCAGACCCTTTCCCGATCTTCTCCTTTACAGTCTCGTTAAGCTACTTCCCCTGAACCAGAACCAGAACCTTATACAGTATTACCGGAAGGAGGTAAAGCAATTCCATTGATGATCCTCTATTATAGTCTCACAATTCCATTTCCTTCCCCGAGAGTTACTGACTGAACCGGACCTTATTCAAACAATGAATTCAATCCTGAACTGTAACCCCTTTACATTGAATAAATTCAGGGACAGGAAAGACTCAACATTAGCTGCTTTACAGTCGAGCTCCGGAACACGTATGAAATCCGAAAGAGAAAACACTCCCCGGAACGAAAGAAAGAGAAGCGAATGAACGAACTTCTCTCCTGGCTTCTTCACTCCTATGCCTACCTATTTCTTCTTTCTCCGGAACCTATCCCTTACAGTTCAATCTAGAACAGGAAGTCAGTCAAGCCGAAAGCAAGAAACCTGAACCGATCCTCTCCTTTACAGTCTTCTGCCGCTTCGCGCCTCCTCTCATCTTGCAATTCCATTTCCTTTGCATTCCCTTCCCTTATGGAACAGTAAACGAAGAGAAGAAAGAGCTGCGAATGAACAA
>NW_019648287.1:0-474 GCF_002806865.2 Cucurbita pepo subsp. pepo
TCTTTCATTTTTAAATTATATATATAGTAGTTTTTGCAAAACTTGCATGGTCCAATGAATCCGTTGATTCCAAATTACAGGATAGAGAGACATATGACGAATTGATTTCTTACCTATGTTACAAGATTTTTGTTAGTATCATGTTCAAGTTCTTAAACTTTTAAGTTTAATACATTTTTGACATTATATATATTTCTTTACTTAAAATTCACCTCCATAATAGGTATAAAATTGAAAGTTTATGAGGTTAGAAGCCAAACTCAATTTTATACTCAATAAAGTAATTGATTTTATTGGGTTGAAACTCTATTAGATACAATGATGAAAGCTATTGTTTAGATATCTATAAGATATAAACTTGAAAGTGTAGAAAAATTGATATGAACCACGACCAAGAAATTTCCATACCTCAAGGTCCAATTACAAGGACGAGAGCCAAGAAGCTACAACAAACCTTATACAGTTATATTCAAG
>NW_019648287.1:2366-3218 GCF_002806865.2 Cucurbita pepo subsp. pepo
GTTTCCTTAGGCAACTTAATCTAGGATGTTTTAACTCCTGATTTCTTCATCAAAAGCGCTCAAGTTAATCTTCTAAAGCTAAAGAAAGGTTCAATTTTGAAGAAAATAAATTGTAAGTAAGACTTCGATCCTTACCTCTGAATTTTGCATGAAAATAATTTTTTTCAATTTGACACTCCCCGAGTCTTGTTAACCTTCGTGGTCTTCTATGGAAATAGTCCTTGGTGGTGCGAAAATCGAATGAGAAAGGTTTCTCTTGACGAATTTGCGTATAAGCTCAGATTTAATTTTTGAGCTTCAACCTTCTTCCTTTAATGGCAGACAAAATTGGGAAGTTGTGTTTGAGGCACCTTCAACACTTTATTTCTTCACCAAACTTGTGGGCAATCTCATTCACAAGGTGTAGAAGCAAGTTTGAAGGAAAATAGTTGATCATGACTCTCAAATTTGGAAGAAATCCGAGAGTAAGAAACCGAAAATCTCAGAGTCTATAACAACTCAAAGTTTATGGTTTGACTTGGCTCAATTCTTGCTCCAAACAAAAGCCCCTACTTCACGCTTTATGGAGGGAGTTTTACTTCACGCTTTATGGAGGGAGTTTAAACTGACATTAAAACTTCTAGATTTTTGTAAATTTGAGATTGAGTTCTATAAAATTTGTCCATTTTGAATTTGTTAGGTTGGATTCGATGAATTGTGTCTGTTCTAGAAAGCCATTTAAATATGTCATGGTTTAAAGGTTTTATACGAAGTTACAAGGCCATTTGAATATGTTGAGATTTAAACCAAGATTTGGGGTGNGTTCTAGAAAGCCATTTAAATATGTCATGGTTTAAAGGTTTTATACGAAGT
>NW_019648288.1:0-1033 GCF_002806865.2 Cucurbita pepo subsp. pepo
AAGCAAGAAAGGAGAAAAGAAAGAGTTGTGCAAGTATAGGTAACCTAATAGAATAGAAGAAGTATCTGAAAGCTAATAGAATACTATAAGTATAGGTCAGCTAATAGAATACAGTAAGTATCTGAAAGCTAATAGAATAGAATAAGTATTACAAAGCTAATAGAATAGAATAAGTATTAGAAAGAAGGAAGAATGGGTAAGTAGGTCAGGTCAGGCAATGGAATTGCTTTATCGAGAGGTTCCGGAGTTCATTCAATCAGGAATAGGTGAAGCATAACAAAGTCAAACTAATTAACCTTTTACTTCTTTGTCTGCTTGCCTTACCTCATTCTCGCATGCATATTCTATGAATTCTCCTTCACTCCTACACCTTATCAAAGAGAGAGAAGCATTTCATTCTATTCTCTTTGCACTCTGTATGTAACCTAACCTATCCTAATAGCCTTTCTTTACTGTTGGAAAGCCTAAAGCAAGATAAAAGAGAACTCCTGCTGCTGCTCAATCACTACTCTACTCCTTTATCTTTCTTCTACTTTACAGTTCGTCAAGGTAGTGTCGAGAGTCAACTAAGGATTCCTTCACTACTGAACGACTATCTTATCTGAGTTTACAGTCTTTGTTTGAAAGAGGGGAGTCTCTCTCTAAAGCTCATTCACCTATCATCGGTCGAGCTCTTTCACTCCTCTCCTTTACAGTCGAGCCGCTTCTTCGCTCCTTTTCTTTCTTTAACTATTCTTTCACTCTGNGCTGAACTGACTCCCCGAGGTAAAAGGTGTTTGTGCCCACTCGCTTGGGTTGAACTACTGTTCTCTGTACTTTCTGGAACTTTCAACTGGCTGGGGAATCTTAGCTCTGTCTCTGATCTTTCTCCTTACTTAATTCTTATGATTGTGTGAGTTAATCTATTCTATTCTTGAACAGTAAATCAGGTAAACTCCTTAGTCCTTCTGCCGAACTACTGATTGTATTGTGATTATTTCTTCTTTCCCTAGGTATAGATTACACGCCCTTCTTCCAAACCCTTACTTAATAT
>NW_019648289.1:0-3216 GCF_002806865.2 Cucurbita pepo subsp. pepo
GCATACGGGAGGGGATGTAATTGGTTCGTGTTCAACACGCGATATGGTTGCGAATGGCCGTGGAATTCAACTATTGAAGCCCTAGTTTTCTGTTTTTTCTTTTTTCTTTTTCCGTTTTTAGCCGAATAATCGGGTAAAGGAGCTCTTTTTCATTAATTTTAGTTTAATTTTGATTTTTTTAATNTTTTTAATTGCTGAATTATGTTTTTATTTAAAATTTTTATATTTTATAAAGAAATTATAAATAAATATGTTAACCGTTATATTAACCTCACCAACATTCTATAAATATTGCATTAAAAAATTTTATTTTAAAAAATTTAACTAAAATTTAAACAATACTTTAGAATATATAAAAAAATAATTAATGGGGATGGAAGGAATTGCGTATTGGGTCTAATTGATTAAGCTCGATTTGGGACGTTTTTGAGAAGCACGTATATCGAGAATTTGGACAATACAAAATAAATTTTACTCGGTAAACTTTGATCTAATTTTTTGTCTTTAAGCAAAATATATTTGTTCTGGCTCCGAGCGTTATAGGAGTTTGTCGTGGGTCCAAGCTTTATAGGAATAAAAATAGCGTAGGCACCGCATTGGCTACTCTTTTACGTTAGGAGTTATGTTGGTGTCGTGTAGCTTAGTTTTCATTTATGAGATGAATGTAAGCGATAGATCGCCTTTCTTTGATTTGGACAAATTCAATTGGTTGCTTTAGGGAAGTGCCATTAATTGGTCGTAACGCTATCGTAGAGATGTTGCACAGGCCCATGCATATAAAAACAAAAATAGAATCACCTAAATCAAATCGAACTTGAAAATAGAAAGAAAATAAATAAGATAAAAGTTACGATACAAAATTCATATAAACTTTTAAAATGGGTAAATCGGAGTCGAATCCTCCCCAAATGTGGCTAAATTATTATTTTTCGAGTTGAAATTTATCGCCCATATCACAAACTACTAACCACTGTTTGAACCAAAATCACTTGCTGATTTGAGTATAATTTCTAAAATTGACGGGTAGATTGATTTTTACCTGTTCGAACACAAAAACTCACTTGTTTTGTGAGATCTCATATCGGTTGGAGAAGGTAATAAAACATTGGGTGTGAAAACTTCTCCCTAGTAGATGCGTTTTAAAATCGTGAGGTTGAGTGTGAAAACTTCTCTCTAGTAGATGCGTTTTAAAATCGTGAGGCTAACGAACGAGCTAAAGCAGACAATTACTGTTAGCAGTGGACTTGGACTATTATAAATAATATCAAAGTCAGACACCAAGCAGTGTGTCAACAAGGATGTTGGGCCCCCAAAGGGTGGAAACCACTTGGACTATTATAAATGATATCAAAGCCAGACACCAAGCATGGGCTATTATAAATGATATCAAAGCAGACACCAAGTATGGGCCATTATAAATGATATCAAAGCCAGACACCAAAGCAGTGTTATAAATGATATCAAAGTCGGACACCAAGCATGGGCCATTATAAATGATATCAAAGCCAGACACCAAAGCAGTGTGCCAGCAAGGATGTTGGGCCTTTAATGGGTGAAAACCTCTCCCTAATAGAGACGCTTTGCTTACCTCTCCCTAATAGAGAGGCGCGAGGATGTTGGGCCCCAAAGGGGTGGAAACCTCTTCCTAATAGAGCCACCCCTTCCTAATAGAGACGCGTTACCTCTCCTTAGTAGAAAGACGTTTTAAAACTATGAAACTAACGACGATACAAATATCTGGTCACAATCTAATCTTTGTTTGGAATTAAAATTAAGATAATCAATTTAGAAATTCATTTAATTTTGGTCTTCTTTCCAAAAATTGATTTTCTTGATTGATAATAAATACTTTAAATACTTTAAATAATAGAGAATAATATTTTTATATGTACATTATTTAATTATACTCATCACTTTTATTAATTAGGTAAACAACCAATTCACTTATATTTTTTTATTAATTAAGTATTGATTTCTTATATTAAAGACAGAACTATCAACACATTATAGTGAACTATAAAAATAAAAATAAAAATAAAAATAAAAATAAAATAAAATAAAATAAAAGATGGAATGTGCTTTACTTTACATAAGATGTCTGGATTATCAAATTTGTAGGTATGGCCATTAACACATACTACGGTCTCCTTGATGACAGCAGCTAACCTCAAATTCAAATGTTTGACTAAGAAGAAGCAATGGAAAGTCAGCCCTTTTTGGGCATGGCAGCCAGCCTTGTGTACATCCTTGCCATTGATTGATAACCTCGGACATCGCCCGAACGCAGAAGATTTCCTGTAAACACCCAAATAATCAGTTAGAAGAATTGAAGATCACTCGCGTTACTTTATATGTGTTACCGGAGTTCGATCCCGAATAAAGTTTATGAAACCGAGCAACACACATTAGTTATTTCACCTCCAAATGATACCGTTGTACTTGGAATGTTCGGAGATTCTCTCCAAGGTCTTAAGTTGAATCACCCAAGACCTAAGTTCGAGCCTTTTCGATTTTTTACTTTTGGAAATTTAGCTTATAAACACAACTTTTACCAAAATATTGCATTTAGAAAGACGAAAATCATTCTAAAGAAATTACGAGAAAATAAGCACACTTTTCAGAAACTAAAGACTAAAGACTAAATAGTTATCAAACAGAGCCTTGATTATTATAAATCGAATTCTAGTTGCCTCCTTGAAGCTGGCTTACAATGCACAACGCCTTCCTAAGGAATGAAATTCTCCAATATCTCGAGCATTATCAATCGATTCAATTTAAAAATATACAACTGAACATTACCTGATCAACTTGGTTTAGTCCTATTGGGTTTTTATATTCATAAATCGATAAGCTAGTTACATCAGTATCGGCCTAGACCCGAGCCAAACTGATGCAACTACGATCTTGATTCTCTTATGAAATTCAGAGTTTGTTTAATCGAGGAGAGGTAACCTATAGACTCAAGCGATTAGCTCGGTGTTCTTCCCATAATTTTGCATCTATTCTAACTATTATGCAAATCATTCTCTAAAAGAATGGTTTAGGAATGATGAACTAATTCAATCGCCAACCAGAAGCAGTTTTCAGATCAATTAACTACTTTGCTACATTATCACGCCATCACAAAGATTCAAATAAATGAACATATAAATCAGGAAAATTCATCATAAGGAATCATGAAAACTCACCAGAATCGCAGTTTAGCGGGCTATCAGG
>NW_019648290.1:0-3214 GCF_002806865.2 Cucurbita pepo subsp. pepo
CAAAGCTTAAACTCAGGATCAAAAAGGTTAGTTAAGCAAAAAGTTTTAACAAAAGCAATGGTCTAGACCAACTCACCTGTTTCAACAGCTTCGGCCTCATTCGATTTCCAATGTTTGGCAATGTTCTCGGAAAGTGGATCATCTGGGTNGTGATAGAGAAAGTGACTGTTACAAAAAAAAAGTTCATAGAAAAGGGACGCAGAAGGAAGAGGAGAAGAAATGGATGCCAGTGGTAATTGAATTTCTTCAACTTTCGTATGATTATCGGAACTATTGAAGATAAATTTACGAAGGAAATGACCGCAGTTCAGGAAGGTCCTAGAAAAACAACTAAAGCTCTCTAAACCAATGTGCTACATAAGATGTGCATGGTGGTAAAATTCTCAGATCTGTATTTCCTTGTACTAATCAAATGAATAAAATACCATGCAAAATGTTCAAATTTAATATGCAGTCACTGAAAAATCACACCTAACATTATAATACCTCAAAAGTACAGTTCGTATCTGTAGAGCTGGACTCCATTTGTCTTTCAGAATATCAAGGCATATCCTCCCAAGCTAAATTACAAACAATCACACCATCAATAATGAAACTGCAGCACGTCGGTGGGGACGGCAATAAGAATTATGAAAATAGACGCGTACCTTATCAATATTCGGGTGATAAATCTTTGTGAGAAATCGAACCTGCACCACAAAAATAATCACGCAAAAATAAAAATATGTAAATGAAGATGGAAACAGACGAAGGGGAAAAGATGGTAGTGGAGGCAATCAAAACAAGTTATGATAAGTTCCAACAGGACCACCTAGCGTACTAGATACAGAATCTTCAGTCCTAGGACATCAAAAGGCAATAACTTGAACCTTAAAAAAAAATTGCCCAACACTGTTTAAACATTTCCGTTGTTTTACATCTCTTTTATGAGTGGATCAATTTTCTGTTTATAGAACAGTACGCAAAAGGCATGAAGATCAACCACTCAAGTCGAATTAGTTAACTTATGTGTAATGAGTGTCAATTGCTTCATGCAAACCCCCACCCCCCAACAGGTTCGACACAAAACAAGGTAAAATCAACCAGATAAACAACCACACTTTACTTAATACATGATTACATGTACTACAAAAAATAAGTAATAATGATAATTGAAGTGTCATCGGCATGGAGCAGATCATTAAATCCTTAAACACCAGTTTCTTCACTCACATGAAAGTCCAGTCAAAAGGATAAATAACTTTTCATACATAAATCGAGTAAAAAAAAAGTAACAGCCATACTTACTTACATCACTAGGTACGTTCTACAAAAATTAATAATAGGAACTCCAAGAATAAAAATTAGTTTTATTTATTTTATAGGAACAGGAAAAGAAAACAGTAGTGTAACTGAAGCACAAGTTTGGGGGATGCACTGGGGTCCATTTTGTAAATGTGAGTGTTGCTTTTCCTATCTCTGTCAGGCCCTTATTTTTTAGAGCCTCTCCTTAATTTTGCTCTTCTATCTTCTTTATGAAAATTGGTTTTCTATGCAAAATGAGAAAAAAGAAGTTTGAAACGATTGCCTAGAACATTTTGTCATGAATTGCATCCCACACAACTGGACTCTCGCAAGAACCAGTCAAACATGTTTCCTCTCAATCTTTCAAAGCTAGGCTCGACAAAGCAAGTCATGAAATAAGCTATTCTCCATCTCCAACCACGAAGACCTCAACTACCAAAAACTCCCTTCACGTAATATCAATATGCTCACATGTGTATCATAGATCAACCAGGATTAAGTTGTATCATAGATGTAAATATAATGATTCATGAAAAAGAAAAAACTGTGAATGAAAAGTAAATTATGATGGCTTCTGATCTTTTTTATTTATATTCAGTGCAAGATAGGAAACCCTTGAGAGAGTGGGGAAGAAACGAAAGGGAAGAAAAATATTGTGATGATGGCAAATCCAATATCTGATGACTTTTAGTTATACCACCCTCATGATATAAGTGAAATCATAATTCAAGAAGTAATATACAAGCAAGTAGCTCAGTAAGTCTAAGAAATTTTAAGAGATTTTAACAGCACATTTGGGGTAGAAATTCTCAAATGATCTTCAACAGTACTTGGAGCTCCCCCAATAGCCCTATGTTTTTTTTACTGGAGGCTTCTGTTGATACATTTTTGCTTTTAATGAAAAACAAAACAAACCAAAAAAAAAAAATATATGACACTTTTTAAAGACTATTGGTAAAAGAAATGAAAAAGTTTATCTGATAAGCTAAGAAGGAAAGAATTACAAATTACCTTGGGAGCAGCCATAGGATATTCTTCGGGTAAAAATAGCTCCAACTTGAAAACTCCTCCTGCAAAGTACTTTGGATTCAGGACAAATATATGCGTAAAAAGAACATTGAAGTGGACTAACAACTTTAGAATTGACAAAGGGTCAGGAGAAAAGAAGCCCAAAATGAAAGATGACATATAACATTATTCAATAAAAAAAAGTGAAATGATGATCAGATTACATCTCTAAATAAAACCTATTCAGTTGTCAGTAGTATGTAAACACCATGTTCCCAAGTTTAGCAGCCAAGAAGAGTGACATTCTACCGTTGAACAATAGGGCATAAAGTTTACAAAACCAAAGCTAAAAGGGAAGATAAGACATTTTGTTTTCATCGAGTAGAAGATAATCCCATAGCGTTCACTGTGAATGTCATTTCATTCTTCATAGTAATTCATATGTAGAACTTAGGCGAATTTACACTTAAATACGTAGTTGGTTCTACACCCATTCATATGTACCAACAATGGAATAGCAAATTATTCAAAAGAATTTAACGTTCCTAACAACATACTGTTCAAGTAATTTACCTTCATAGGGTGACTGGGTCGGGCCAAGGATCATCACGTTAAAATATCGCATATTATCTTCTGACGGCGAGGCACTAATCCCAGGGGCTAAAATCACATATCAAAGATCGAGATCAACTAAATCAAAATAAACTTCGACTTCATAATTATCGGATGAATTAATCCAAACAATAAATCTATCAACGACCAAGACCCAAATAACACAAAAAAAACAGAACTCCCAGTAACAAGATCAGGAATCAAACAACCCCCATATTCGAAAATAATCCAACAAATACACCCAAAACTCACCCGGTTCACTAAGGAGACGCTGAGTTTCCTGCGATTGTTCACAAAATGGAGGAGAAAA
>NW_019648291.1:0-378 GCF_002806865.2 Cucurbita pepo subsp. pepo
AAGTGGAAATATGGACGGATATGTCAGGGTTTTGGCAATGTGGGATCTTGGGCAGCCAGACTGATCAGTGAAAATGGGGGTAAGATTGTAGCAATAAGTGATGTAACAGGAGCAATAAAGAATAGCAATGGGATAGATATTCCAAGCTTACTAAAGCATGCAAAGGAACACAAAGGTGTGAAGGGTTTTGAAGGGGGGAATCCAATTGATCCCAAATCTATTTTGGTTGAAGACTGTGACATACTAATACCAGCAGCCCTTGGAGGGGTCATCAATAAGGAAAATGCTAATGAAATCAAAGCCAAATTCATAATCGAAGCAGCCAATCACCCAACAGACCCAGAGGGCGACGAGGTGAGCACATAAATGAACATCAGA
>NW_019648291.1:795-3213 GCF_002806865.2 Cucurbita pepo subsp. pepo
TTTTTTTTTTTTTTACTCCAAAAAAGTAGACAACACATGCATATATGATATATAACTCAATTGAAACAAACAATACAAATGCAGAACATCCAAGGTTTCATGTGGGAGGAAGAGAAAGTAAACAAGGAGCTGAAGACTTACATGACGAATGGCTTCAAAGATGTGAAGGAGATGTGCAAATCCCATAACTGTGACCTCCGCATGGGCGCTTTTACACTTGGAGTCAACCGTGTCGCCAGAGCCACTGTGCTGAGGGGTTGGGAAGCCTGAGCAGCTGCTTTTCTCATCTCTAAATAAAGGAGAGATGCTCCACCCGCCACCCCAGTGGTGCTTCCTTTCCTGTTGAATTCTGCAGTACAACACTTTTTTTCAATAGTATTTGTTATTTTTATTGCACTAGCATGCAAGAAATATCATCTCTGCACTAAAAGATCACAAATAGATGGCTTGGTTCGGTATCCAAAGGAGATTTATGAGTTGCTTTTGGATAAGTGGAGGGATCCTGTCCACTTGCTTACAAACAGATTTTTCTTACTCATGAATTCTTGCCCTTCTTCTGTAATAAAGGTCAGTCTTAACGTGTATGGATACCAAACTTCCATGACAGTAAAAGAAATGAGAACAGTTTTAGAAAGTACCATACCATATGGACATCAGCTATCTTCATTATTCTGTTAAGAACACATAACAGTCAGAATATCAACTGTAAGAGAAACATGAGTATCGAAATTTCATCGGTTTTCAGCAATGAGTATCGAAATCCATATATAACAGATTGAAAATTTTCTGTTGCAATTTTTATCAAGAAATTAAATAGCAGCAGAGTTAAATTAAACAGTGGATTCAATTTCGAGATGTTCAATTCCAAACAAAATACAGTAAAAGAAAAGACTAGCTAAGGCTTATCAAAACGACATTACAAATGGAAAATTGATAAAAACTATGATAGTACATAATGCTAATCTAGAATCTTCCTCTACCCCTAAAGCCCCCACCACGGCCACCACCTCTTGGAGGGCCGCCTCTGCCACCTCTTGGGCCACCCCTTCCACGAAAGCCACCACCCCCACGGCCTCCTCTGCCACCACCTCTGCCCCCACCACGGCCACCACCTCTAGCGGCAAACTGTCCCCTGAAACAAAGATCAGACATCAAAATTAGTTTCATACAAAAAGCAAACATAAACGTTGGGAAGCATGGCGTAGCAGTTCTTTGTTTTCCAATTTAAAAATAATTTCTATAACCTTCTATCAGTGTGAAAAAAATTCATATGAATCATGATCAACTAGAAGTATTTGGAAACTAAATAGAGAAAAGGAGCCATGACGATAGCCATTCATAGAAGCAAGAGAGGTAAATTTGCAGAAAACTAAAATGTTGGTCTCAAATAGACAATGGGTACACTGAGGACTATCAGCTTACTAAAGGGATAAGAACTAGAAGCACAAAAGGTTTGAAATTTTCATCATTGTCACACCAGACTTAACTATATGGTTTGTGAAATACACAATTGACAAACTGGCAATTAAGAGAGACTCCATTCAGGATAGCATCCCTATTTCAGTTTCCCGTGATTTGATTACATTTATCACCACAAACATGCTATCAAACATATAACCCAAAATTCTATCCAAACATTACTCCTGAACCTAACAAGCTAATACAGAGAAAGGAAGAACAAAAAAAACTAGTAAAAAGTTAAGCTGTGGGAGGAGTGCGTACTTTGGTTGTGGGAGGAATCTCGCGAGAGGTAAAAGTTTAGCTGGATCGATATAAAATTTATCCCCAGAAGCATATGAGGTGGCCACAATTCCTTCCATCATCTTGATCGAGAAGTACTGCAATCAGGTTAAAAACAAGGATTTATCGTATATCAAAGCTATTTTCAAAACTAAACAACTAACAAAATCAAGAAGGCCAGTGGACTCACGGATTCATTGATAGGGCCGAAAATTTCATCAACTTTGCCTATCTGGGTCTTGTTCTGAAGATAGATTGGAGCATTAAAAAAAGGAATCTTCTCATTTGTGAGCTTTGTCACTGCATCTCCCTCGCATGCGTGAAGAAAAGTTGAAACCTCTGTAACAGGAAAAAAAAAACCCTTATAGTGATGAATACAGGAAACAAAAAGGAGTAAATAAACCAAAAACCTTCTGGAGAAAAACAGGCATCCAAGCTTGTGTATATTCGTTGCTAGAAAGAAAGGGAGAATTCAAAACAGAATTCGTCATCTATACCGATAATGCAAGCGAAAATATCCACGACAACTGAATATCGCATTGTAACGAAAAAAGTGGGGAAACAAACTATTTTATGAAACCTCTACTGTAAACATTCTGAGAGCGAAGAAGCACAAAGATGAACAAAAACAGAGAGACATGAAAGATTTAAGAAGTGATGGGAGATACGAACCAACTA
>NW_019648292.1:0-1011 GCF_002806865.2 Cucurbita pepo subsp. pepo
ATAGCTAATTTTGACCCTCTATGTCCATGCCATATCTTTTACGAGCACCGTATCATATAGTGAGTATACGATCCATCGTACGATACATGTGTTGAGGGAGAAATATCGACACACTCATGTCATCCGCTATCCATGAAAGACCCATTTTAAAGAAAGTCGCCAAAGACACCCATATCCCATAATATAGTAGCTGGCTAAGAAAATGAAAACAATGAATGGGTCCTTAGCTCTGTGGTAGAGCATTTGACGGCAGATTAAGAGGTCATCAATTTGATACAAAATCAAAGTTATTTGTCCACTCAACCATGAGAAAATATCATGTCTGGTGTCGTGATCTTCATGCATCTGTCATCTAGGATCCCAATTAATATGGCCCATATGCCTTCACTCCCATCGAGAACGAGCCCATGTGTCATTCATAATATGGGGACATCCCGAACATCTATCCACCTGAGTTCTATTTTGATGTCGGACCCTCTCGTGTCAATGCCATATCTTTTAAGGACTTTGTATCAGATTGCGGGTATATGATCCATCCTACGACACATGGGATGAGGGCGCAATATCGACACACACATTGTCGTCCAACACTATCTTTGAAATACTCATTTCCAAGAAACTCGCCAATGACACGCATATCCCATAGAGTAGCTCGCTGAGGACATAAGATCCATGGATGGGTCCTTAGCTTAGTGGTAGAGCATTTGACTGCAGATTAAGAGGTCACTAGTTCAAACCTTTACCTGGCAGGGCCCTTGTTTTTTCTTTTTTTATACAAAATCATGAGGTAGTTGTCCGTTCGACCACCAGAAAATAATGTCTATGGTGATCGTATATTTTAAATTGTGCGGCATCGCCGTGATCTTCACACATCTCAACTGATCATCGGATCCCAATTGATATGGCCCATATGCTTCATGTCATCCCTATCTCGAGATGTCATCACCCATCATAGCTAATTTTGACCCTCTATGTCCATGCCATATCTTTTATGGGCAACATATCATATAG
>NW_019648292.1:1545-3213 GCF_002806865.2 Cucurbita pepo subsp. pepo
AAAAGGAGTTTGAACTACAAAAGGTTAGTATCTAAACTCATTAAGTTTTAATACTTATGAACATGCTAGTTATTTACAATAATTGATGTTCTAAAAGTGCCTAAGATCCAAATTGCTTCCGCATGTGTTATATTAACACCATCAGATCCAACCTTCGACCCATTAGCTCAGTGGTAAAACATTTAACTTTATTTCAAGAGGTCATCATTTTGAACCTGGTAGGGTTCTTATTATTTCTTCTTTTGGTACAAAATCAGGAGGTAGCTGTCCACTCGACAATGCTCACCTATCATAGCTCGTTCATTCATTCCCAACGAGAATGGGCCCATGTGTCATTTATAATATCAAGATATCCTGAACATTCATCCATTCGAGTTCTATTGAGGCATTGAACCCTTTCATGTTCATGTCATATCTTTCACAGATTCTATATCAGACAACGGGTATATGATCCAACCTCTAACACATGGGGTGAGGAAACACTATCCTTGAAAGACCCATTTTAAAGAAAGTCGCCAAAGACACGCATGCCCCATAGAGTAACTCGCTTAGGACAAAAAAAAACTCATGGATTGGTCCTTAGCTTAGCGGCGGATTTGAGTGTCAGACTAAATCTCAACATTAGAGAGTGGTCAAGGATGAAATTGTGGATTTGAGTGCCAAACTAACACCATTAGAGAGTGGTGAAGGATGAAATGACGGGTTTGAGTGCCATATTAAATCTCGCTATTAGAGCGGTGGGGAACCAAACCCTAGCTTGAGGCGTAGTCCAATTCAATAAGATAAAGGTTCCGGAGCCTAAACCCTTCTATGGGGTTCAAGATCCAAAACTCTAGAGAACTTTATCTTTGACCTCAAATAGTACTTTCAAACAACAAACACGGTGTTAGAAGAAGCGAAGGTCGTGTTGGCAACAATGAATTTAGTTGATGATGCAAAGTTGTGGTGGAGATCTAAATACACGGACGTTCAAGATGGTTGATGTACTGTGGATACTTGGGAGAGCTTAAAACAAGAACTTTGCTCTCAGTTCTTCCAATAGAATATCGAGATAATCACAAGAATAAAGTTAAGAGAGTTGAGGCATACTGGCAACATCTAAGATTACTTGAGCATTTTTTTGGCTTATGTTGGGAGAAAGATAAGGTCTTCAATTTTTTTTGAGGGCGGAAGGTGTGGGTGAGTGTGGGTGAAATCAAGCTCTACGAATAAAGAGTTTAAGACCTTTCCACAACCTATGCTACAGCCCATAAATTGTTTGATTTTAATATTAATCAACTGCCAGAGATAAGCCAAAACTAGGCATCCGCAAGTGGAAGAAATTAAAATTATCGACCCAACTCCCTAAACGTGGGGGAAGTGACAAACTTGAAGGTGGAGGAGGGGAATGTGAGTCATCCCAACATAGAGGTAGAACTCGAGGACCAAGACCTTACACCCAGAACAGTCATAGTCAAAATCAATGCCCCTCGCCTTGCATATGCAAGGGATTCCACCAAGAAACCGAGTACCCACAAAAGGTGGCACTCTATGCCTTCCAAGAAAAAATTGGAATGAACTTGAAAAGCGAGTACGAGATAGCCAAATTTGAAACACAGCTAGTCAAAAACGTAGAAAAATCATGCAGGGGGCCCTAAAGTTTTTTATCTGCTCTTCAGAAGAGAGTGA
>NW_019648293.1:0-139 GCF_002806865.2 Cucurbita pepo subsp. pepo
CTTTTTTCTTCTCCGTACAGTAATTCTATTTTTTTTTCTTATCTGTACACCATATATGTCTCAAAAACTTACACTAGAAAATATAAATAATTTTTATTCTTTTTTCTTCTCTCTATAGTAATTCTATTATTTTTTTCTT
>NW_019648293.1:2397-3211 GCF_002806865.2 Cucurbita pepo subsp. pepo
CAATTATTTGGGAGCATCTTCCTTAAAAGGATTGTTACCACAGATGACCTATGTAGAAAATTTGTACCCCCTTTCCTAAAACCTTTAGCGGACAACATACCCAAAACAGATGCGCTGACCAGACTGCGCTACACCTCGTCTCACCCCCCCAGAGCAAATGGATCCACCCAATCGATGAACAATCAAACCAAACTCGCCCATCCTTTTTGGCACAGGGACGCGAGAACCAATCCGAGTAATCTACAGTGGGGAGACCCCTTAAAGCAACAAGCGAGAATGGCTAGGTTGATAGCAGGGTTAAAGAAAAGGCGAGTATGAAAAGACGTATCGCATAACCGTCCCTGTAAGCAGCTTCATTCTTTCTTGATCTATGAACCGACTTTATGAAAAAATTCAGCCGAACTCAACT
This sequence comes from Cucurbita pepo subsp. pepo, assembly GCF_002806865.2. NCBI lineage: Eukaryota > Viridiplantae > Streptophyta > Magnoliopsida > Cucurbitales > Cucurbitaceae > Cucurbita > Cucurbita pepo. Next base: position 2,807 of record NW_019648293.1, read on the forward strand.
TCTTCCTCTGAAGCTAGAGGAATCCTTAATTTGAAGGAAAAGAGATCGTAGATAGGAATTTTGACTCTTATCCCCAATTTAATTTTGAAACCTATTTCCTTCAATTTTGCACGCTCTCGAGGTTATTTTTCTTCGTGGTCTTCTATGGAAGCATTCCTTGGAGGTACACAAACTGATTGGAATATTCTTGCTCGACGAGTCATCATGTATCCTTGGGTTGGATTTTCAAGTTTTTCTTGAAATTCTTCAATGGCGGATTGAATTGGGGGAATGGTTTCTAGGCACTTTCAGCACTCTATTCCTTCATAGAACTTGTGGGTAATCTTGTTGAGAAACGATAGGAATAAGTTTGAAGAGAACTGTGGCTAGAATTAGATTATGGAACCTTTTTCTAAATCGAGTCAC
>NW_019648294.1:0-699 GCF_002806865.2 Cucurbita pepo subsp. pepo
ATGTATGCTAAAATGATGATCATAGTTTAGCTTTTTTCTTCGCTCTCTTTTGCTTATTATTTAGATCTAAACATCATCATTTATTGTAATTAAATTCAAAAAGGTAAAAATATCTAAGAAGTTCATATCATTTGAAGAGAACCACCCAACCACGGTAATAGTAGATGTTTTCAATTTTCGCTAGCCCATTAGACTAACACAATAATTTGAATTGGGTTGGGTTTGATATCCCTCATGTGGAGATATTTAGGTGCACGAGCAATGTGCGGACGAGTCAAGTATGATTGGGTTGGGTTCGGAGCTCTCCTTCTTCCTCTTTTCTCTCTTTCTTTTTTCATCTGTTGTTAGTGTAGGATAGCACAAGTAGTCTTTACACATTGTATAGGATACCCGTACTCAGGTATCTCCACACGAGGGATATCAAAATATTTATAACAATTACAAAATGGACTGTATCAACTGTGATACCAAGACAAGACAGCTATATTTTTCAATATTACACTAACAATCTCAAATTTTTAATAAATGAATAATATTAAATTATAAATAAAATTATCTAAATTATTATTAAAAATTAAATAATTAATTAATATTCATCCAATTTTTTAAAAAATATTTTAAATTTTTTTAAATGGATGTTTTTGAATTTATTAAAAAAAATTAAATTGTTTTTGAAGTTTTTTTTTTTTTTTTTTAAAA
>NW_019648294.1:1032-3210 GCF_002806865.2 Cucurbita pepo subsp. pepo
TTTTTTTTTTTTTTTTTTAAAAAGATGTTAATAAGAATTTAAGGATATTATATAAATTTTAAAAGGATTTCTTTTAAAAAAATATTAATTTAGGCATTTATTATTTTATTTGCTTACCTACCACTTTATCTCTCTCTTCCGCCCACGTTATCACACTTATGCTCTCCCATGTGAAACACCTTCCTACAAAATCATGAACCGCTCGATTCATGGGAGTTTTCTCTATAGTCTCTAACCCGCCGGTCTCGTACTCAGTTGGCCTGTGTCTTCTTTATCCGAAAAGAAAAGTCGGTAAGTAGCTAATTTACTCGGTAAGTAGCTAATTTGTCATACACAAGTCTTCTTCTCGATCGCTCTTATTCAGATATAGTCTCGATTCATTCATGTACTTTTTCTTTACTCAAATTTTACAACTAGAAACTCTTAACGTTCAAAATTTAACCTAAAATTGAAAGTAATTAAATATAAATTCACAAGTAGAGGTGTGCATAGGATAGGATGGAGTAAGATTTCCGTTTATTATTCTTTTAAAAAATAGTTATTCTAAATTTTTTATTTTTAATATAATATTCATTAAAGGATTATAATTTTTTTAATAAATTAATATATTTCATAAACAAAATCTTACCAAAATAATTTTTAAAAATTCAAAATTTAATATTATAACAAAGCTCGAGAATAAATTTGTAATTTTAAAAATTTTAGTAGGCCCCACGGCCGAGTTCCGGTTCATTATCACGAGTTATGGTCCGTTAATCTTGTGGGCCCCACTGCTGGAATCCGTTTCATTTTTTGTCGGCAAGAAGTTGGTATTGGCTTAGACAACACTTGCATTGCCACGATAATAAATGATTGATATCCTAGATTAAATGGTAACCCTTAGTAACGAACCATAAAGTCACACTAAATTTGGGGGAGCAATCCCGTGTCCCCTCCAACTACTAAGTTAGTTGTATGATGTCTTGTCTATCTCAAACGAATTTACAGTAGTGTGACGTTACTCATTACATGCTAATGGACTCATCATGAGTTAAACTACTAATGTGCTCCCTAATCCCCTCTCAATACTGGGTAATTATAAAGAGTGCTTCGATCCACTCTCTAACTGACGTGGGATCTCACAATTCACTCCTTTTAGAGGCCAAACGTCCTCGCTGGCACACCGCTCAGTTGCGGCTTTGATACTATTCATTCCACTCTTAAATCAATGTGGGATCTCACAATCCACTCTCTTTAGGGGCTCAACGTCCTCACTAACACACCACTCGGTGTTTGGCTCTAATACCATTTGTAATGTTTGTAATAACCCAAACCCATTGCACACATATATTGTCTACTTTGGCCCGTTACGCTATCATTCTCACAATTTTAAAACGCGTATCTTAGAAAGAGATTTACACATGCTAGTGACACTCATTATGAGCTGAATTACTCAGTGCTCCCTAATCCCCTCTCAATACTCGTTATTATAAGGGGTGTTTCAATCCACTCTCCAACTGATGTGGGATCTCACAATCTACTCACTTTAGAGTCCGAACGTCCTCGCTGGCACACCTCTCGATGTGTGGCTTTGATACTATTCGTTCCACTCTCAAATCGATGTGGGATCTCACAATCCACTCTCTTTAGGGGCTCAATGTTCTCACTAGCTCACCACTCAATGTTTGGCTCTAATACCATTTGTAACGTTTGTAATAACCCAAGCCCACTGCATACAGATATTGTCTACTTTGGCCCGTTACGCTATCATCCTCACAATTTTAAAACGCGTCTGTTAGAAAGAGATTTACACATGTCAGTGACACTCATTATGAGCTGAATTACTCATGTGCTTCCTAATCCCCTCTCAATACTGGGTTAGTATAAGGGGTGCTTCGATCCACTCTCCAACTGATGTGGGATCTCACAATCCACACTTTAGAGGCCGAACGTCCTCGCTGGCACACCACTCGATGTTTGGCTTTGATAATATTCGTTCAACTCTCAAATCGACGTGGGATCTCACAATCCACTCTCTTTAGGGACTCAACGTTCTCACTGGCACACCACTCGGTGTTTGGTTCTAATACCATTTATAACGTTTGTAATAACCCAAGCCCACTGCATACATATATTGTCTACTTTGGCCGGTTACGCTGTCATTCTCACAATTTTAAAACACGTCCAGTTAGAAAAAGA
>NW_019648295.1:0-641 GCF_002806865.2 Cucurbita pepo subsp. pepo
CAGTAAAGGTGATTGAGTATAAGGTTCCGGCAATAGAGGTTTGGGTTCAACAATAGCGTCTTCATTTATTCTTGTTTCGGCTTTCCTTACTGTTCCGAAGCAGTTAAGAAGGAATCGGAAAGAAGCCAGCAGTGAGACAAGGAACCGGGGACAGGTGATTGAGTTCCGGAGCTGATCTTTCTTTCATTCATTTCCTCCCCTGTAAAGGAATATAATATCTGATTCTTCTTCTTTCTCGTCAGGGTTCCAGGTTCAATAGCGTCTTCATTAATTTACTCTTTCTTGAAAACAGTTAAAAGGATAGGTTCAGGTTTCTTGCTTTCGGCGGGAAAAGCAGCGTCTTCATTTCTTCTTGTTTCCTCTTTCCTTCCAACAATGAATAGGAGAATCAGTGAGAAGGAGCTTTCCCGAGTTTACATCCGGTAATAAATAGAGTAGAAGAAAAGGTTAGGTCTGGTTCAGTAATGAGAGGAGTGAAGCAATTAGACAGACAAGAATAGCGTAGGCAAATGAGTGAGCTCAGCAATGAGACCATATAGACAAAGGTTTCCCGAGTGTTTCCAGAATAGTCTTTCTTTGTTTACTGTTCAGGAAGGAGAGCTTATTGATTGAATTTCCTCTCATGTTTTTGTTCCGGTAAG
>NW_019648295.1:2617-3209 GCF_002806865.2 Cucurbita pepo subsp. pepo
GGGTCCCCAAAAAGAAAGTCTCCATGAAAGGAAAGGGGAGGAACTAGTTAGCAGGTGGGAATACTTTCCCAGGAAAGGGCAATGGAGGGGTGCCATTGAAACCATTTATACCTTATAGCCTTTGAAAGCTGGTACAATGAGTTTGATATAAAAGGAAGCCTTTCGATCTAGTATTCAGCCCGTCAGACTGCATGGGAATCTTCCTAGGGGTTTCCAACACTCAATCCCCATGGAAAGCTCTTAGATTGCAAGGCTTCTTTGGTTCGTTATACGCTTTAGGAGAGTCCTTTTTATTTGACAGTATAGCTTAGCTTATTTAGTCAATGCCTATAGTCAATACAAATACAAACTCTATCCCTCCCAAAAATTATGTACTAGCGAAGAAAGAAAGAGACTACAACAATTGGAACTATCTCGCCGGCAGAAGGAATAGGACTCCCGGGCAGATCAGGTACAAGCTCCCCAAGGCCAGAAAAGAAAGAAGCAATGTATTGACAGCAAACAAAGATAACTTCATCTATCACTTCCACTTCTGGCCTTTCATCGAGAGTAAATGGCCTGAAAACTAGTTCCGGCACCAATAGAAAAAGAA
>NW_019648296.1:0-3206 GCF_002806865.2 Cucurbita pepo subsp. pepo
GCTGCCGCTGCCTCTTGGGAAGTCATGGTTCTCATCTTGGCTAATTCAAGATCAATTTGAGCTTTAGCAAGAATACACATTTCGTCCTTGTCCGCTCTTAAAGAAGCTCTTTGCTGGTCATCCAAGAATAACATAGAGCTCCTTGTCTCTGACGAAGGCATCACTGGAGGAAGCCTATATTTTCGTTTAACCTGGACAAAACGAAACTAAATTTAACGCTCAAAACGTTGGGGAGAGGTGATATTTTTTAGTCTATCAATAGTACAACATAAGAAAGAATTGACTCCTTAAGGCTCAGCCCATCAGAAGTAGTCAAGCAGGCAATTGAGATTAACATTTGTGCTAAGCTAATACCTAGGAGGATCTTGAAGAGGGCTGGGAGGGACGTGATGGCAGCAAGCTTGACATAGATAACGTCATACAACCAAGGAAAAAGAGGAAAGAAAGGAAAGCCGGCAATCCAATCATCTTCCCAGAATTAAATATGATTGTCCTTCTCCAGAGAACAATAGTGGATTTCTCAGCAAATTATTTCACAATATTATTATATTTCACTTGTCTCAAAAGTTGAAATATATCATCACAGATATCGCTAATATAGGAGCATAATGCAGCAACCAAACCATTCCACTAGGAACAATACACTATGATTATTATTTTTAAGTAAACAACAATAGAAAAGAATAAATAGCTCGAGGGAATCCAACTTAAAAGAGTTTTCTCATTTTTTTTGTTCTTTTACGAAATCAACAATGAAAATCAGATTTGCTTACCTTGACCAGTTTACCACTAGCTGTTAAGAACTTCAATTTTGATGATAACAACCTCTTGAAGTCTGGTGGTGCCCAGTATTGATCCTATTGATGGAAGGAAAAAAAAAAGAACTCAACAATAGCAAAGACAAATACAGTTCAATTTCAGGAAGAATAATTATGAAAATATGATTTCACATCCAAAGGGGAAGCCCCTGCACAAAGTAAGGAGTTGCAACTAACTTTTCGAATGGACATAGAAAAAGTGTAATTAGAAAAAGAGAAGGGTGAAGATCTTGAAAAGAAGGATATAAATATTATAACATCAAAAGCCACAGGTGATTCAAAACATAACTACAAATTGTACCAAAGTTTCTGACAAATGTTGAATGTCACTTGAATCAGTCGATTATTGAGAACTAACTACTCATTGATGAGCACTTGAATCAGTCACCAAGGATTCAGAATAATCAATAAAACTCTCCTATCAATCCAAAAATTAATAGTTACCAATCAGAAGCCGTTTTTGCCCCTTGTTTTCAGAAGATGAGCACTAGCATCATGAATATAAATCCATAAAGCTTATACCGATTTATTTAATAAAGAAACGAAGTCTAAATATGTAAGAGATCGAAATCAATTGATTTCACCAACAACCATCTCCTTTCATTTTCTCCTCGCATTGATGAGAAAATGAAGGAAGGGATTCGACTTAAGTTAAATGTCTTAATTTGGTGAAAGGAAGACTACCTCTATATATGAGGTAATCTTTGTCTTATTAGAGCCACCAGGTTCCCTCAAGGTAGTAATTGCCTCAATTATGAGATTGTCTAACCTGTAAAATAAATTTAAAAAAAAAAAACAAACAAATTAAACCTCTGTTGGCTACCAAATGTATATCACAACAATGCATGTTTCAGATGCTTAAATATATATATTCCACCTTTATCAAAATGAATAGTTGCATTTCCTACCAGGAAATCATTGGTTTTCTTGTCTATGTTCTAGGTTTTGGCTACTTTGAACTAAAATGTTATGGAATTTGACCTTTTTTCCCACCTATGACAATCATATCTTGCATCTCTTTCTGTTCTTTCTGCTTCCGTTTCTTCTTCTTCATCATCATCTTCTTCTTCTTCCTCCTCTTCTTCTTTTCTGTTCAAAAGTGGGCATAAGATACATTTATTCAGAATACAAAAGAAATAAACGCGCCAGGAAAATTAGATTGCTTCTTGCAGCTAGCAGCCATAGATCTTTTGTTTTTTTTTTTAAATTCCATTTCACACTTAAAAAAACCATGACAGAGACCGGGGACAGTTTCGTGATAATGATTCAAAACTAGAGCCAATTTGAAAAACCCATAATATTCTAGAGGTAAAAACGTGATGAAGTCCCTAAAGCTTAAATAACCCAGTAATTTGAAAATGATAAAAATGTGATTAGAAAATCTAATTGAACGGCTAAAAAACATGCTCAACGTTTTTTCCTGGAAAACAAGGGAGAAGATAAATCTCTCGTATTTTGTTATTTTACCATTTAAAAGAAACAAGCGATTGCCAAATAAAGTGTAAAAGCAATAACATTGATCAACCTTTTTGAGTGCAGCTTAACTTAAACAATCTACAATTTTCTGTTTAGAAATTTTGGTCTCTCATGATATGTTCCACAGGCCTTTCATTGTGAAATGAGAGGAATAGGAGGCAGTTTCACAATGTTGAAAGTGAAACCTGTAGATCTACATTTATTGACATTCATCCCTTCAAAATGAGCTCTCCCTAATTACTATCTTGCTACAGTTCATGCCAATTTGAAATCCATTTTGCAACCCTTGGCCTTGAGGCTATTGATTGGGTGGTATTTTATCCCATTCCTCTAGTGTTACATCTCTATAAATATGATTTTCATTTTCTATCAAAATATTTCTAGATTTCTTCTTCAAATCAGCTAATAATTTAACCCCAATTCATATGTAAGCTTCTAAGTTCCAACTACAACAGATTTTAAGCCTCGCTTAACTTNCAAGCCTCGCTTAACTTGTAACATACTGACCGTGCACGATTAGTTCTGATCCTTCTATAGAAGATTGAAAAGGATCAGGATTCATGATTGTGATGTTTAAGCACATGATACTTAACACTCATCACAATATATGCCGAAGGAGCTTTATCTCGGAACCTAATGTATATAATTAGAATTTCGGTTACCAATCTGACTGCTAAAAATATCTAAATCAGGATAGACCCAGCTTGAACCAATGGTCTGCCGGATCGGGCTATGTCCATGACAGATCCATCACTTAAGATTGGATCATTCAACAAAATGTTCAATAACCAAATCCCATGCTCTACGACTTTACCAAAATCAGGACTCTATAGTAATATCTACTATCCTTTGCATAGCTGAATTGATTATTGCATTGTCCTAAAGATCAAATGTTTGAATCCCACAATGACA
>NW_019648297.1:0-3205 GCF_002806865.2 Cucurbita pepo subsp. pepo
TTTTCCCATTGTAAAAAGAGAGCAAGAGAGCAAGAGAGCAAGAGAGAAAATAGAGCAAGCAGAGTTGTCTCATTTAACTACAGTTTAATAGAAAAAGGGTTTTTTCATAATTCTTTGTCTCCTTGTCTCTCCCCTCTCGACATCTCTTTCACAGTTTCGTGAGTGTTATTTTAACAAATTAGTATCAGAGCGAGCCAGAGTGAGTTTTATTTTCTACAAATTGGTATCAAAGCCAATGGCGAATATGGTGGGACAAATGCCGCTACCACGATTAATGAAGACGAACTACGAGAATTGGAGCATCCAAATGAAAGCTCTTCTCGGTTCTCAAGACGCATGGGAGATGGTCGAAGAAGGTTTCGAAGAACTGAAGGATACCACGGGTTATTCGGCGGCGCAAAACAAGGCGTTAAAAGAATTACGATCAAAGGAAGGCAGCATTATACATGTTCCAGGCTGTTGACGAGTAGGGCTTTGAGAAGATTGCAAGGGCAACTACTTCAAAAGAAGCATGGGACACTTTAGAAAATGTGTTCAAAGGAACCGATCGAGTCAAACAAGTGCGTCTCCAGACTCTGCGTTGCGAGTTGGAGAGCATGAAGATGAAGGAGTCAGAAAATGTATCTGACTACATTACGCGCGTACAGACCGTGGCAAATCAACTAAATCGAAACAGAGAAATGTTACCCGAGACGTGGGTTGTGGAGAAGATCTTGAGGTCGTTAACCAACAACTTCGAGAATGTTGTATGTGTTGCCTTCTGAAAATTGAGAGGAAAACGTCGACGGAGTAAAAAACGGCCGAAAAAAAACTTCTTCGAAAAAGAAAATAACAAAAAACAAAGGAGAGAGAAATATTTGCGACCCCATTGATTATTTCTCATTCAATTTTGAATATTTAAATAACAAATTTAATCATAAAAATGGAAAGTAGTGGGTAACTTAATTAAAGAGCTTCCATTGGACATGGACTTCCCACTTATCTAATTGTGTGGGTTTAATAGAAAAGATAGTTACCTAAAAAACTAGGAATGAATTTCAACCTAGGGATTTACCTAATAGTATGTGTGATAGAAGAGTCAAAGGACCTAACGAAGTTCACAGTCGATGAGCTCGCCGGTTCTCTCGAGGCACACGAGCAACGTAAGAAAAAGAAGGAGGAGACACTCAATCACGCGCTTCAGACTAAGGCATCAATAAAGGATGAAAAGGTACTCTACTCTCAAAATATTCAAGGTGGAGGTCGAGGAAGTCGCAGAAATGGTTGAGGTAGTCAAGATAGCAGAAATGAAGAAATTTATAAGGAGAAGAGGCTATCGAGCCAAGCAAATTGGCGTGGAAGAGGACGCAGTCGAGGAAGAGGCAGTCGATCAAACATTCAGTGCTATAAATGTAAAAAAATGGTCATTATGCGAATGATTGTATCTCCAAAAATGTTACAATTGTGGCAGAATAGGGCACGTTGCAAAAGCTTGTTGAGCTAGAAAAAGGGTGGAAGGAGCAACCAACCTAGCCTTGGAAGACGTAATGGATGAAGTTCTTCTCTTGATGGCTCAAGATGAAGAGAACATCAACAACAACACTCTGTGATACCTCGACTCAGGGGCAAGCAACTATATGTGCGGTCACGAGCACCTATTCAAAGAGATGCAAAAGATTGAAGATGGTCATGTGACATTTGGAGATGCGTCAAAGGTAGAGGTCAAAGGCCGAGGTACGATACATTTCTTGCAAAAGGATGCTGTAATGGGGTCAATCCAAGGTGTTTATTACATACCAGACCTCCAGACCAACATATTGAGTATGGTACAACTCATAGAGAAAGGTTACTCGATATTCTTAAAGGACCGCCTGCTAGACTTGAAGGATAAGAAAGGGCGTTTGGTTGCTCGAGTCAAGATAGGAAGAAATTGGATGTACAAATTGAACTTAAGAAGCATACAAGAAAAGTGTTTGCGAGTCGACGTAGAAGACAAAGCATCACTGTGGCATCTTTGTTTTGGTCACCTACATCATGGAGGCCTAAAGGAGTTAGCGAAGAAGAATATGGTACATGGGCTACCAAACATGGACTTTGAAGGAAAATTTTGTGAAGAATGCATGCGAGAACTTCAATTCAAAAGAAGGCTGAATTTTGGGCTAAACAACCTCTCGAGTTGATCCATACAGATATATGTGGACCAATTAACCCTGAGTCCTTCATCGGAAAGAGGTATTTCATTTTCTTTATCGATGATTACTCACAGAAAACTTGGAATTACTTTCTGAAAGGAAAATCTGAGGCATTCGAGGTGTTCAAAAAGTTCAAAGTAATGGTGGAGAAGGAAACTGGTAGACATATCAAAGTTGTACGATCTGATAGCAGTGGCGAGTATACTTCGATGGCTTTCATGGAGTACTGCAAGGAGCAAGGCATAAGGCGATTTCTAACCGCACCGTACACCCCTCAATAAAATGGTGTGGTCGAGAGAAAGAACCAGATCATTCTCGACATGGTTCGCTCAATGCTCAAGAGCAAAAGGATGCCGAAGGAATTTTGAGCAGAAGTTGTGCAATGCACCATCTACGTACAGAATCGATGTCCACATGCGAACTTAGATGATCAAACACCACAAGAGGCTTGGAGCGGACAAAAGCCTACAATCTCTCATCTCAAAGTATTCGGTAGTGTGGCTTATGCTCACGTACCAGATCAACGAAGAAAGAAGCTTGAAGACAAAAGCAAAAGGTATATCTTTATTGGATATGATGAGAAGACTTGATACAAACTACTTGACCCGATTAGCAAGATGGTGATAGTGAGTCGCGATGTGCGAGTAAATGAAGCAAGTGAATGGGACTGGAACAATTCAACGGAAGTCAATATTGAAGTTGGAGAATCATCAGTTGCTGCCCCAACAAGTGCACCAACAGACTCAGAAATTTTCAATGATGAAGATGAACCACGACAACCCAAAATGCGAAGTTTGCAAGATTTGTATGACTCAACAAATGAGGTACACCTTGTATGTCTTCTGGCAGATGCTGAAAATATCAGCTTTAAAGAGGCGGTGCGAGACACAAAGTGGCAAACTGCCATGGATGAGGAGATTAAAGCGATTCATCGCAACAACACATGGGAAGTGACAGAATTATCGAAAGGAAGTCAGCCTATAGGTGTGAAGCGGTTATTCAAGAAAAAGATGAATGCTCAAGGCGAGATTGAG
>NW_019648298.1:0-2069 GCF_002806865.2 Cucurbita pepo subsp. pepo
TTTCCTCCATCTGCAGGGTAAAGAATCGACGAGTCGCATGGGGCCGTGAAGTCTGCGTCTACCTTGACTTTCGCTAACCGAATACCTGGAGATGTTCAACAATACATCTTAACTTACATGTATCTCGACTAACCTCATCGCACAAAAGAGATTCATGTAATCCATAGCTCGCCCTATCGGTTTTGGTTATATAACAATCAACACAGACAACCCATCAACATCAACCCTTTAAGATACTTCAATTGATATTGACATTTAAATCCTTACTTTGGCCCGTTACGTATTGCTGACATGACAATCTCACGGTTCTAAAATGTATTTGCTAGGGAGAGGTTTCCACACCCTTATAAGGAATGCTTCGTTTCCCTCTTCAACCGGGTTGAAAATAACTGTTATTTCAACCAATTGTAGAGTGAGCACATAACAATATTGCATAGAGACTCACTTCTTGAAGGAGCTCTGCCACGCGAGACGTTGGCACGTGTAGACGTGCCATTCACAGCGCCGCCATCCACCCAGTCGTATGCCTTAATGTGCATGGTCCCAAAGAGAAGCTTGCTAAAGACTGTCATTCCAGGATGGTTGTGAAGTGGAATGACACCTGAAGGAGGCAAGCAAAATATTCCCATCTGCACCACAAATACAACACACACGGTCAAAAACTGTACAAATTTAAGAGCCTTCCACAACTAGATTGCTCTCTAATAAAGCAAATGAAAATGCATACAGAGAATTTGTTGCTCTCATAAAGGTGCAAATATGTTATAGGAGGAGTTCGTCGACCGGCTGTCGTCCGAAAATACGGCATCTCCGGCGACAACCCAACATCTACTGGCTCCATTTTATCTATATACAACAAGATTCATTATCAGTAACACAAAAACAAACAGCTACACTAAGTGAAGAAATGACAATAACACAAAACAGACCAATTGGTTTTGATTGAGTTACTCTGAAAACCATCCCAACAAGCTCCTAATTTGCATATGAACTTAAGAAATTGAAATGGGCTTAGCTCATTCTATAATCAAAACTGAACTATGTGGACGTTGAAGCTAATCATTATCCAACCAATATAGCTCAAGCACCAATATCAAGAACAGACATACCACGAAGAAAAATAATAAATAAATAGATACTCAGCACGTGCAGCAGGCAGTGCAAGTTGCAGCAAAAAACAGAGCTAAAATATACAATCCAACAGGACATTGAAAAAAACACATAAAACCCAACACAAAAGCTTTTCACAAACGAGGTTCGTACAATTTGTACACATTAAAAAAATGGAAACAGACAGGCTTATGATTACAACACGAAACTACATTATCAATCAGAATTGGGAATTCAATTCAATTCAATTCAATTAACAATGAGGTTCAGAATTAAATACAAAAACAAACACATACCCAGAACATCTCGTACCCGTTCAATATCCTCAAAAGGGGGAACGATTCCAATCCCACCAGAAGCAAATACTTCATTACAAGTTTCATAGAGTTTCTGAACCGGCAACGGCGAGGACTTCCTAGTCCGCCGCCGGTTCTTTCTCGACTTGTTATTCGTAGTTGTTTCTTTACGTAATTCACAAAACTGTTTCCCCTTGCGATCAGCCAGATATCGCTCAATCCCCATTAACCCACCAAAAATTGGTCGAAATTGGAGGGGGGAAGTGAAAAATTAGTGAAATTAGGGAAAAGGGTCCCCGAAAATAAGCGAAAAAGGATAGGGAAAAACGGAGAACTGGATAGAATCGAAAAGCGAAAAGGCCAAGAAACAGGGGAAGAGGGTACAGATTAGTAGCGATTGAAAGAAGGTGTAAAAATGGTCATCTCCGTATGGAGAAGAAATGGAAAGAATGGAGTCAGAAGGGGTATAAAAGGGAGAGGTTTCCGCACAGAAAGAGAGAGAAAGAACGATGGGTTTGAAGAAGAGAAAACCAGGGGCCATTCCCACCATTCCAGTGGGCTGTTCCAAACAGTGGTTTTTTTTTTTCTATTTTTTTTTTCAGGTGGGGTTTATTTTCCCCCTCACCAAATTTCACACTTAAAAATTTCTTCTTCTTTTTTTTT
>NW_019648298.1:2530-3203 GCF_002806865.2 Cucurbita pepo subsp. pepo
ATAACTACCCAAAAAATAATTGGATACACAAAACCCTAAAGTTGTTTACCCGTGCACGAGTATCCTTCTAGAAGTGTATACAATGTACACGATTTTCTTTAAAATTTCAATGACGGGAAGAGATCATGTTTTCCTTTCGTGTATGTTGGAAAATTACGAAGTCTATAAAAGTGAGCTGTTTTTTTTTTTTTTTTTCTTGGTTCAATGTTTGATTTTAAAAGGGGAGAGAATTAAAATTTTTTGTTCAAAATCTATGAAAAATATTCTATTTTGTGATAATTATGTCGGAAGATCTTAAATATACAACTAAGAAAAATGATCTAACTATCTCTGTTTGGCATGAGATATTTTTTTAAAATCAAAAGGAAAGTCATTAGAGCTCGTTAGGTTGAATGGCACTGTCATGACCTCATGTATTTATAAATGTGTGTAATGAGAATTACATGGTGGGCGTTAGTCCATAGTAACAAACCAGAAAATCATAGATTCTCTTTGATATCAAACTAGTAAATCTAGATTCTCGATCCATGGTAACAAACCAGTAAATCAGTAGATTATTCTGTGACCCATGCCTATGCTTCAAAATTCAGATTCAATACTTGATGACTCTAACATTCCCCTACATGTTACTTCCCCTTTCTTAAGAGTGAAAATTATCCCCACAAACTAACAC
>NW_019648299.1:0-3202 GCF_002806865.2 Cucurbita pepo subsp. pepo
AGGGTGAGGGAGGAAAAAGCTTATTAAGTCTTGCATTCTCGTGTTTTTCAAGGAGAGAATGAACTGGCACCCTTTAGAGTACAAGAATTCAGACAAACTACACATTACACAACACAAACAGAACACTTTCTCAATACAGACACTTACATAAACTACAACAGAAACTATAATCACTACACTCAAATACACAAACACAGAGAAACAAACATACACACTCTTTAAAGGCCCTAAACACACTCTTTAAAGCAGACACAACACACTTAGAATTACAGACCAATAACAAATCATCCAGTTCACAAACCTTGACTCAGAAANAGACCAATAAGAAATCATCCAGTTCACAAACCTTGACTCAGAAAGATATCACACAAACTTCGCTACTTTAGAGGAAAGGAAGAGTTCTCATACTCCTTCAAATTTAGTACTACACAAAAAAGTACAAAAGTACTATACAGTAAATCGTACTATTTTGTGTACTACTAGAAAGTCGTCTACCACGTATGTATCTTAGCGCAACAAAGCCCAATTTCCTTAGACAGATAGAAAAAGTCGTCTACCACGTATGTATCTTAGCGCTACTAAGCCCAATTTCCTTAGACAGAGACAGAAAAAGAAAAGAAAACAAAAACAAACAAAAAAGAAAATAACACAATGTATCAAAAGCAAAAGCAAAAATGGATTTTAGCATCTTTGAATTCTAAGCAAAAAGATTCAAAAGAGCTATACGCGTTTTTATATCAGTTTTATGCCTCTTTGGAGGAGAAAAATCTATTTCAATTACGGGGAGAAGTGGTTAAGACCACAAAATCTCAATTGTATAAACAGTCAGTATTTAATCTTATGGAAGAATATAAATCGAAGTTTCCTTTAGCAGAAATTGAATTACGTCAGCTCCAACAGAAAATAGAAGATGACACTATGAAGTTCGACGAGTGTGCAATATATAATGAAGTTCCTAACTTGATTAAAATCTTAATACAGAAGGATAAATTGAGTGCAAAGGATTATATAATTCATAAATTAAATGATAATAATGATGACATAGAAATGCTTGACGAGTTCGGGCAATATACTCTAGAGGCATTAATTATTCACGTTCTGGGAATTGTTTTCTACACATCTGAAACCCATAGTATGGTCCGTGCAGCTTCTTTAATTAATCAACTCGACTTTTCTGTCCGTACACATTTTAGGTTATTAAAATCCCACTCCTCTAAAAAGAGCATTTCTAATGTTCATATGGATGAGAAAATGGTACAGTCTAAGACGTTAGCCTTCAGTGTCTTCTTACTCGAGTTTATGGAGGAGCGGGGATTGGTTAGTTCTATTACAATTGAATCCTTTGGTAGTGTTGTTAAGAAAAAGTCGATTAGCAATCTATTCATTTTCTGTAATTTTGATCTGACTTTACTTCCGGTCAAGCTCAACCTTCCTATGATATACCCACCTCTTGATTGGAAGAGTGCGTGTCCGCAGAATCAATCTCCTAGATATCTCTCAGATCTATCAGGTGGGTACCTAAGTGCACCGACTGGTGAGATTTATGATCATTACCGCTTATTAAGTTCTGGTAACCAAAATAACTTTTATATATATATAGGGGATTCTTCTTATAATAAGAATGATTACAAGTCTCTGTGTAAAGTCATGAATGCCCTCCAGCGTCAGCCCTTTACAATCAACAGTGATTGGTTGAAACATTTAATGGAAAATGAAGAACAGTTTGTTGACGATGGTCTTCTTATGCCACAATTTCTGCAAACGATGAATATACAAGATGTTAGCCCTGTTCTTAGAGATTTACACATGAAGGATGAGGTGATATACAATGAATTTTCCTTTAACGATTTGTTAAATACTGTGATGAAGACTATCCAGCGTTCTCGCTATGAACGATTGATTCTCAATCTCGCAAGAGCCTACGATGGCTATAAATTTTACCTACCCGCCTTTCTTGACTTCAGAGGGAGAATTTATCGCTGTGGTATTTTGCATTTCCACGAGTGTGATCTAGCACGAAGCCTGATTGTCTTTGCGGATCATAATCATCAGAAGGAGGAGATAAAGTGTAATTCTTCTATAAGAGATCAAATTTTATTATCAACATTCTTCCATTTTAAGTCATTCAACTCAATGGTTGAAGCTGTGGATTTTATCAACAATAACAAAGACAATCAAAACATAACGTTGGCTAAACACCCTTTTCAGTTTGCAGCCAATATTTATGCAATGCAAAATCACAAATTGAAGTTTTTAAAAGACTTTGTACCTATTACACAGGACGCAGCATCAAGTGCATATCAGATTATGAGTTACTTTTTATTGGATGAGAGCCTGGCTGAGAGAACTAATCTCTTCCTATCCACGGATAATCCAAATCAAATCCAAGATGTTTATTTGTACTTCCTCGCAGAGCTCAAGGAGTTCATGAAAGCTGAACCAGAATTTGATCCTAATTTATGTTCGGTTGTTAGCAAACACCTCAATCGGAAGATTGTTAAATCAATCTTTATGCCAATTATCTATGGAAAAACTGTAATGAGCACATCAATCGATCTCATGGAACATTTCTCTCAACACCTTACGAATAAGGAATGCTACAAAGTAGCCTCAGTCTGCTTTAAGTTCTTCAAAGAAAAATATCCAGGAATGGAATGCCTGATCAGGTTGATACGCCTTATAGGCTGGGTCGCGTCTTCTAGGGATAGTGCCGTTAAATATAATGTTAGTTACTTTACAAGTGTTCAGGATTATATGAAAATTGAGTCCACTTATATATGGGTATATGACCGACATAGGAAGAGGCGGAAGGTTACTTTCAGAGTGTCTTCAGATAAGAGAGATCGTAGGAAGACAGAGATCTCTACCTTCGTCAATTTCATCCATCAGAAGGATGCCTTTATTGCTATGAAAGTTGTTGAAAAAATGCAGAATTATAATGCTCCTATATACACGGTCCACGACAACTTTATAACAACTGTAGAGAAAAGCCCATTTATTTCAATGGCTTATCTTGAAGTCTTTCGTAGCTTGGGCCCTCCACTTTCAATCATTAACAAGTTCATCTATATAAATGTTATTGAGAATCTTAAATGTGGAGATTCATTTGATTATGAAAAGAATGTTATTTCCAGTAAATATCTTACTGAATTTTTAATTCTAAATATTCCGGAGAATACTAGTAAGTCGAACCGGATTCTTT
>NW_019648300.1:0-327 GCF_002806865.2 Cucurbita pepo subsp. pepo
TCCACTAACCTTTCATCCCTCCCCACAATTATCTCCCCCCACCTCAACCCATCCTCCTGACCTTTTTACTCAGCTGTGATTCATATGAGATTTATGTGAAAGATAGATCCGATCAATAAGATATATATTAAATCTTCACTTTCTTTTATCCTATTGTTTTTTAGAAATCACAGCCAATTATAGTTAGATGTTCATTGAATTATTACAATGGTATAGCTTTGAGTTAGAAACTAAATGTCCATCATTCATATGAATTCTAGCAAATCATTAGTAATATTAGATTAAATTTATATCAGTAGCCAAATGAATAGATTAAAAATAGAATGA
>NW_019648300.1:2870-3202 GCF_002806865.2 Cucurbita pepo subsp. pepo
TAAAGGTTATGTTTTATGGAATTCAAATAAAGTCTTCCGCATTCAATGTTTATGGTATGTATACAGTAGCGATCTTAAATTAAGTAGAAAATTTT
This sequence comes from Cucurbita pepo subsp. pepo, assembly GCF_002806865.2. Classification (NCBI taxonomy): domain Eukaryota; kingdom Viridiplantae; phylum Streptophyta; class Magnoliopsida; order Cucurbitales; family Cucurbitaceae; genus Cucurbita; species Cucurbita pepo. Next base: position 2,966 of record NW_019648300.1, read on the forward strand.
GGGTCATTACAGGTCACATGCGCACATGGACCGTTAAGGATAGACTCGTTTACATACCCCTAAGGCTTGACTTGTTGGGTTAAATGTGCTGACGCGCCGAACACTACAGAGGGAAAGACCCACATGATATCATGACGAACATAAATATCGAAAGTACACATATGTACTAACATAACGGAGATATATCATGATGCGAAACATACATAAATGCGTGAGGTCCCAATGGCTTAAAATCAG
>NW_019648302.1:0-582 GCF_002806865.2 Cucurbita pepo subsp. pepo
TGTATTGGGTGACGTCTCTAATTAGACAAGAAAATTAGAGACATTACAGTGGCTATATTCAATCGGCCGATTTAGCAACTTCTAGTCGTGACTCACACCTCTACTGAGTCGAATCATCCTCCAACATGCAACTTCCATCGACTTCTACTCAGCTTGCGCCACTCCAACTTGACTTTGACGACTTAAATTACTATGTTTTCAATGCCATTTTTTTTATATCTTTTTGGAGAAATTGTTGATATACGTGAAAACATTTTAGATTACTAATATATTTAGTGTTGTTCTTTTTTAAGAAAAATCAATTATGAGAATGAGTTGAAGTTAGTTTCATCGTTATGTAACATAAGTTCAATGTCTGTCATAAATAGAATTAGACCATGACAATTAGGATTAGGTTACAACCAATTTTGGAAATTTAGCGACAATGCTGAGGCCAATACTAAAAGTGGATTTACTGTTAAAACATCTACTAACTAGGTAAGATGAATTGAATGAAACATTAATATCATGTAATCTAAGCAGTTTTGAATGAATTTATTTATCTTCATAGTTAATGAAATTGAATTAAAATAATTTTTATTG
>NW_019648302.1:2969-3199 GCF_002806865.2 Cucurbita pepo subsp. pepo
CTAGAGTGAAGTCCTTCCATATGAAATATGAAAGGTCACCAAATGTTGGTGTCAATTGGACACCAGACATGCGTTCCATGTGACCATATGACTATTCGCAAAATCATGCCTACTGCTGCTAGAAAAAAAATGACTCAAAATGCACTTTAGGTGAGGTATGGTGTCAGCTCCCTACCACCCTTGACCCTATGGCCTAAGCAATCTACCATGTGGCATATACTTGTGTCCCA
>NW_019648303.1:0-919 GCF_002806865.2 Cucurbita pepo subsp. pepo
TTTTAGTTTAAAATAAATTGATTTTTTAGTTTTAATTTTAGGCCAAATAATTAATTTTGATGTGGTGTTAGGTATTTTAATAAAATTAATATTTACTTAATCAACAAAAACTTGTATTTTTTTTCAATTATAATCTAAATTAATAAAAATACTATTGAACTTTGCACTTTATCTATAAAAAAAATACTCATAATTTTTTTTTTTCAAAATTATGGTGGAATTTTCAAAAAAAAAAAAAAAAAAAAAAAAAAAAAAAAAAAAAAAAAAAAAAAAAAAAAAAAAAAAAAAANGTTTAAAAAAAAGATAGATGGGGGAGAAAATTGAAGATTATTTTAGGGGAACGTTTTCAAGATCGGTATAAGATCCAGAAAACATAACAAGAAGTAATATCCTAGCTTAAGGTCGCGATTAAGAACCTACTAGTAGGCTACTTACTAAGTTTTACTCACTCCATGTTTATCATTTTTTTTTCAAGTAACTAAGAGTTGGTCGTGGATGAGAGCGGACTTTGGAGTGTGGGCCATGGACTAAGCTCTGTTTTTAATCTAGTATTTTTTGTTCTTCTTTTGAGTTTGCTTCTTATTTTGTGTTTGTAACGAGTATGTATATGTAACACCCCAAAAATGAAGGAAATTATCTCCCATAAGAATAAGCCACTCATGAAAGACCCAAAGGATAGAAAGGAAAAAAAATTAAATGATTAAGCAAGAACAAAGAACTTAGTCAAGTCACTCGTGTACCCTAAAAAGTAATTTCAAGGAGTTAAAGGCCTTTTGAAAAGGATTGGAAAGGAAAAAGTAAATCAAAAGGGCAAAAAAGTCATTTTATCAATTATCAAGAATCTTTCCGGATTTGTAATTCCTTGTCTAGAAGGAATCTCAAGATTCAAAAAAAGGGAAAAATGATAAATAAAAAAAAA
>NW_019648303.1:2446-3199 GCF_002806865.2 Cucurbita pepo subsp. pepo
AGGATCCATGCCTGAAGTAACCATTATCTCACTTCACGAAGTGTACCGCGAGGCCCCTATTTCTCTTTAGGTGGGATGCTATGGTATATGTACCATGAGCAGGATTCCATGATGAACTTATTATCTCCCTCACCTAAATGAGATGCCCTGCACCACGATTTGCTAGCAGGATGCCACGATTATGACAACGCCACCTATGCACTCATGGGGAGAAAATTAAGAGTTACTTCGAAAGAGTTTTCATGGTTAAAATACGATGCATGACATGACAACCTCTAAGGTTTAGTTCCTGAAAACGAAACAAGAAGTCAAATCCTAGCTCAAGGTTTAGACATGCTCCAAACGAAACAAGAAGTCATCTCCTAGCTCAAGGTTTAGACATGCTCCAAATTACCAACTATTTTCTGTAAGGTCTATTTTATATGACATGAGAATAAATTCAAGATTTCAAGTTGGTTGGAGCAAGTTCGGAACCTAAAACTCATGCTAGTTATTATGGGTTCAAATGATTACGTTAGAAACATACAAGATTGAGAACCAACAACAATACCTCAAGCAGGGGTCATGTTCATGAAGCCTTGGAAGGCATTGGAAGGCATGAAACGGAGCAAGTTCGGAATAACTCAAGAATGTTACACCTTATGCCTCAAGAAAAATTGTGTTGTCGTTCCTTATTCTATGAGGTCATTTCATAAAGGTCCTACCTGGGTTCAAGTGCTAACCACTACACCATAGAACCCCTTATAAAAATTT
>NW_019648304.1:0-1145 GCF_002806865.2 Cucurbita pepo subsp. pepo
CGTTTGGATTCTGTTTCCTCGAAGTTGCTCCACGTATCGTCGAGAGTTATTTCCTATTTGAACGTTCATCTTAATTTACATTAATAACTCCTATTTTCTATCATAATTTAACTTAAATTTATAAATAGGACATTATACTGACCTCAATTACCTTAATGAAGGTCAAATTCAACTTCGGGGGGTCGAAAATGTATGAATTAGTATCAAACAGTGCAACCAGAGCCAAATAACCCCTTTTCGAGTCGTCAACGTTGAGTGAGTCGAAGGAGTCGTCATCTGTATACACGACACATGTTGCTCTCAAGAGGTGACGTGTTGCGGGTGGCGTTCCGGGTCAAGGCGTAGACTTCGAGTCGTTGACTCGGGTACGTGGGTCGCGGGATGTGGATGGGCTTTGGGGCTATTGGAATGCAAACATTGAGCTTTGGTTCGTAGGCCAACGTTTGGGTCATAGTCGTGTTTGGCGTGAGTGCTCGAAATTCCAACGAGGCACCGGAACTCTCAAAATTTCCGGCTACCATTTTTTTTTTTTTTTGAATTCTTATACATGAACCCTTAAAATGGGCTGACGGGCAAAATGACCTCTTTGCTCCTCGACTGATTTAATCTCACCAACCTAAATTTATGTGGCACGTGTTAAAAATATACTTCTCCATAATAAAAATGCTTTAAATGTCGACATAAATTTCTTCGCTATTTTGATTTTAGGACGGACATATTTATTTGAATACAATTTTTAACTATTGAATTTACAAACTTACGTATTGTTGGTGATTAGTCTTTTTTATATGACTTTATCTTAATTGGTTCAAAAGAAAAATCAAACACGAAGTGAGTGAGGCTGCTGGAAAATTAGTTGAATTCAAAAGAACAGCCGACCAGACACATTTCGTAATGTCAATTTCAATTTCTTTTTCGACAAAAATAATAAAAAAAATTAGCCACCGAAAATGTTGTCCACAGATTCTCTCTCATGTTGGATAGGTTGTTGGACTGGTCAAACTCTTCTCTCTTTCTCTACCATCTCGCTAATAACGATACGTGCGGTTCAAGCCCGTCAAATTTTAAGAATGTTCGACCCAAATTAATGTGAGATCTCACAAATCGATTGAAAAGGAGAACGAAACATTCGTTATAAACGTGTA
>NW_019648304.1:1161-3198 GCF_002806865.2 Cucurbita pepo subsp. pepo
TTTTTTTTTTGAATTCTTATACATGAACCCTTAAAATGGGCTGACGGGCAAAATGACCTCTTTGCTCCTCGACTGATTTAATCTCACCAACCTAAATTTATGTGGCACGTGTTAAAAATATACTTCTCCATAATAAAAATGCTTTAAATGTCGACATAAATTTCTTCGCTATTTTGATTTTAGGACGGACATATTTATTTGAATACAATTTTTAACTATTGAATTTACAAACTTACGTATTGTTGGTGATTAGTCTTTTTTATATGACTTTATCTTAATTGGTTCAAAAGAAAAATCAAACACGAAGTGAGTGAGGCTGCTGGAAAATTAGTTGAATTCAAAAGAACAGCCGACCAGACACATTTCGTAATGTCAATTTCAATTTCTTTTTCGACAAAAATAATAAAAAAAATTAGCCACCGAAAATGTTGTCCACAGATTCTCTCTCATGTTGGATAGGTTGTTGGACTGGTCAAACTCTTCTCTCTTTCTCTACCATCTCGCTAATAACGATACGTGCGGTTCAAGCCCGTCAAATTTTAAGAATGTTCGACCCAAATTAATGTGAGATCTCACAAATCGATTGAAAAGGAGAACGAAACATTCGTTATAAACGTGTAGAAACCTCTCTCTAGTAGACGCGTATATATGCAAAGATGTATATTTTAAAATTAGCAATAAATTGAGTTCGGTTGGGTTTATCGGGTAACTGGGTTATCAAATTCTTTGAACACCCTAATAAATTCGATCACCGTAGAGAACAAAATATTAATACATCATATGTACTCTTTACGTTCTCCATTTCTGTTCAACTATTGGCGACCTTTTCTTGTCCTCTTCAAGGGACTTAAGGCGAGAAATGACTTAGATGTGGAGAGGGAAAGTCGTACCTATTTTCTCTCCGAGCCAACATTATACAGTGAAACATTCATTCTTATTGGAGTGTAGACGAGCGGGCAGAACCAAGAATTATCTTTGGTCAAATTATTTGAAACTTTAATATGATATCAACACTATGATCAGTTGAATTCAAGCGCAATAACTTTCTCGTCGTTCTTTAAACATCTGTGGCAGGAATACCTAAACGTCATGTCAATAAAGTAATTAAATTAATTTGTGCAATTTGAGTATTAAAAATAAATATAAATAATATTTCTTTAAAAAATCCACATGGGATCATGAACAATGGTCAAAAGAAAAGAAGTTTGATGTAATGCATACACAAATGCCAATTTAGAAGTCACAAAGAAATCTTTCCAATAACTTACTATAAAAAAATTCGAAGTTGAGAATAAAGGTTTTCCAACGTGCAAATTTAGGTCGGCTTCAGCTCTACTATGAACGATTTGGGCTAATCGAACTCGAGTGACAACCAGAAATATGTTGGTTGGGTTAGGTTGGGTTAAGACATTTTTTCGATCTATCCTAATCGTTTGAATTGTAATTTTTTTTTTTCGATCTGAACAACTTTTATTATGTAACGAACCTAATCCGAACGATAAAATTCTTGAATTGGGTCCGTTCAAGTTGTCCACGTAATTTAATAAAAGTAAAATGTGAGTCCGAAAACAAATTTGAGCTTGGAGAGGTTGACTCGGTCAAAGAGTGGGTCAAAATCAATTTTAGATTTTTGAAATTTAAGATTGTTACGTCAATCATTTCTCTACCTTTTTCAACCTCTCACTCTGTCAATAAGTGACTCCACTGTTCAAATTAAACAATGCAACAACGTACGTGTATCATGATTTGTGGGACCTAATTTTCATGATTATTCCTACAAGTAGGGTTAGATACATTTTACTTATCTACGCACGATTCACACGTGCGTGCATAAATTCACTATACAGATTCATTATTGTACTCCATCAGCTTAACTATTAGAGCTAGCACATGCTCACGTGTGGAAAACATACGAAAAGAAAAAGAACATGAATAATAACATGATATATGAGTCCGTACGTAATATACTAGAGAAATAATCTATGCCCATATGATATACGACATGCATGAGATCTGACATTAAAAATCATGGTTAAA
>NW_019648305.1:0-407 GCF_002806865.2 Cucurbita pepo subsp. pepo
TTGAACCTAATTTTCATTGAGCTCAATTGACTGACAATCACATTGATCTAATTTATATGATCTACAACAAATCTATATTCAGACATTTGTATATAATTTGACGACACTTTGTTCATAGCGAACGGATTTTCGTACATATTTGACAACACATTTCATAGGCCTAATGTCGTCTTCTCTTTGATGATGTTGAACGTCGTGTTTATGGACAGCATCAACCAGATCAACCCTAAAAGCGTGACACTATCCACCAATCCCAAGCTTTTGAACATTCTCCGAACGTATACCACGACTCAGGTAAAGATGACATCAAAATTACTACTTTAATTTCATTTTTGAACCTAATTTTCATTGAGCTCAATTGACTGACAATCACATTGATCTAATTTATATGATCTACAACAAATCTA
>NW_019648305.1:2545-3198 GCF_002806865.2 Cucurbita pepo subsp. pepo
GATTTGGATAGGCATACTCACCAAAAGTGGGAAAAATGAAATGATATTAAGAGCATTATCATTATAGTTTTAATCGCCTTAATTTTTGTTTTGTTTTTTTCTTCTTAATTACATAAGATGGTAAGTATAAAGCCTTGGGATGTAAAGAAAGACTTTAGGTTGCTACTTAATGGCCAAGCCTTTGCGAACATGTTTAAGTTTTGATATCTATTTTCTAATTCCTTTATGTCGACTTTGTTGCCCAACAATTGATGTAGAGAAGTTAAGAGGTATGTTTGAAAAGTAAATAATAGGAACAACAAGTTTATATAAATATGAAGTGCTTCGATAAGAAAAGATTTAGATATAGGGGCATTTGAGGTTCCGTAAGTGAGGGTCGTACCACTAAACCAAATGCTTTTTCTTAAATACCCAATATTTTTAGCTTCTACTCAAATATATTTTTCTCTATGTGGTTGGACGGCTATAAAATGAAAAGTTGATGGTATAATATTTTACTTGTAAGTAAGACATTTTATATTGAATTGTTATAATATACAAGGGTTATCAAATAAATCAACAACCCAACAAAGGAAACAAACTAATCAATTTGAGTTAGATTGATTCGGTTTAGTTCATCAGTTTGTTTAATTTAATTCTTCTATTTTGCCTCG
>NW_019648306.1:0-3197 GCF_002806865.2 Cucurbita pepo subsp. pepo
AAAAAAAAAATCTTCAAATATTATTGAGTACCTTTTGTATTTTTTAAATTTTATTGACTTATTATACATATTTTAAATTTAATAATGATGTTGATATAATTTTAAATGTTAAATTTTCTACCCATATAACAAAAATTCCTACTAAACACGAATTTGAAAGTTTAACCGCTCTCCTCGTACATTAACAAGATTCATGTGTTATGCACGCGTAGGCGGCATGTGTGGCTGAAAGAATTTGAATATTTCACAAGTTATCTTCGATTGACAAAGGCAAACTTCATCTAAGATCCGACGAAGATATAAAGATGGACGAAAAATGAGTATGGAGATTGAGTTTTCCTCGAGGCTTCAAGGCTTGTCGTGAATATATCAAGATCATGACGCTGCACAGTTGAAAATATACGACCGTGACAATTGGTATTAGAGTTACACTTTGTGTGTCTAGTTGGACGAGAAAGTCAGTTAGATGAACTTGAGGGTGGAACAAAAACAGCACAAGTGTGTCTAACAGTGCAATTTATGTTGTTCTATAAAATATAACATAATATTGGACAAAATACATTTTTTTGTCTCCGATAGTTTCAAGTTGATATCCATTTAATTCATCAAACTCTAAAATGTATACTTTAGTCCCTATTCAAACTTATAGTCTAGTAATCGGAGGAGTAGAGATTCAATTTGATGCCCTTTTGATCCATGATCGAGTCATGTTCAGTTTAAATATAATTTAACTTTCATTTAAATAAGCAATTCACACTAAATAATAGTTCTAAAAGAAAAAGGGGAAATAAGTTTCAATTTTATCCTTGTCGCCCATCTAACTGCTGCAACAGATTCAAGGATGTTAAAATCGCCACTACCCAAATCTTTATCCCCTTTATTTGTGCTAACGATGTTGTATTCATCCTTCGTAAGATTGGCAAAAAGGCTAACAAGGTCAACTACGACTAATTCATTGTATTCAACTGTCGTGAATGTAGCTTTATCTATAAATGCAATTTTCATTTTTTTATCTGCAATTTAGTCAAGCTTAAACATTGAAGATAAAGGAAATATAATGATTATTTGTTGTCGTTAGGGTTTTTCATGATATTATCCACCCAATTAAAAAAGGTTTTATCTATTTTTGTGTTAAATTTGTAATAAATAATTAACAATCATGTGGATTATAAAATGTGTGTAAAATTGGCTATTAACAAGAATACACGATTAAATAAAATATAATTCAAATAACTAAATCAAATTTAAACCTAACTTTATTGAATAATGTAATAAAATTGTGAAAATATTTTATTTATATAAAATTATGATAAACAAGAATTAAACTCTTTTTGAAGCAAAATTCATATTAAGGATATTATTTAAATAAATAACAGTAAAATAATTATTGTAAGGCTACCAGCTACAGTTATCTCTTCACGACACTCTGTTCGCGGGAGGCCTAAGACGCCTACACAGCGAAAAGGTTTGAGAGTGAAACCCTAGATTTCTTACGACGCCGATGGCTAACGATACTGCTCACAGGAAGTACCGCCGATCTGCTTCAGATGAGGAGGACGATCGATCTTCGAAGCGTCACAAACACCGTCACCATCGCCGCCACCACAGACATCGTCACAGCAGCAATAAGAATGAAGAAGAAAGCTGCCGTGACCAGGAGGACAGTGTTCCTCCTGTTGCTAATCGTTGGTCTCGACCCCAAGATGACGTCGAGGAAGGTGAAATTCTCGAGGAGGATGAGTCCGGCGTTCGCGAGAATGAGAGCGCGATGAAGGAGGCGGATATGGAATTTGGGGAACTTGAAGCTGATAAAAATTCTGATAGAATTGGCCGACCCACTAAGGTAAGGTCCCAACCAACACAATTTTATGACAGTTTGACAAGTTGCTTGTTGCTCTACTCGTACATTCTGTTTGATTGCCGTGAAAGTTTGAGAAAAGACTAGGATTGTTAACGTTTGAAAATCGAATGTAACTCGAAGGTTCGATTCTCTTAGAGAATGAACAAAGGCGTTTTTAACTGTCTGTGAACAATGAACAATGACCTTTACAGGTACATGTACCTTTCTTCGTTCGTGTCAGTTGTCAACTTTGGATTCATTTCTTGTATTTAATCTTATACTAAGATGGAACGGTGATGGTGACGTTTTTTTAGATTTACTCAGTGTTTCTTGCACATGTAAGAATATGATTACACCTCACGAATACAAGTGAAATGCAAAAGAAGTATCAGTAGGCGTTTCAATGAAGATTCAGGCTTGCATTTAATTTGTAAGATCTGGTTACGTGTTTTCTACTATGCATTTATACTGTCTGGCTGTAATTTCTCTGGGATTTTGTAATGCAAGCATCTGCACTAAGTATTTAATCTATATTCGTTTTGCAGGAGTGTCATTCGGTGGATGAATCATCTAATATCGAGGCTAATTCAACTGTGAAGGAGGGAGCAGTAAACAGTCCTCAGGATCAGAAAACCTCGAAAGTGGACAGTAAGTTCTATAATTTAGATAAGGATAAAGGTGGCTCTTATCTAAAAAAAGACAGAGACAAGGAAATCAGGATGCTCGATCAAACCAAGTCTGACTGTAAGCATGGCAATGATGTTAGCTTTTCCATAAGTGAAATGACTGGAATTAAATACAATGATCTTGAATGTTGCCGAGAGGATCATCTCAAAGATGGTTATGATCATAAATCTATGGAGTTAGATGAGAGGCAGAACAAACAAATGTTGTCTCCTTCCAAAGGGGGTATTAAGAAAATAAGCAACAATGACCATGGAAAGGTGGCAACAGATGGAAGCACCTTGAGTTATTTGAAAAGGCCACAGTTAGAAAGGGCAGAAGACAAGTCTCAGGATTTGACGCCATCAACATCTCTTGATCGATTCATTGACACATCAGATTGCAGGAGTAGATCAAGGTCAAATTGTCATTCTAGGGGGCAATCTCATTCTCGTGAAACAGTAGAAGAGGAGGCAGAGTCAAGGAGAAGACATCATCATGGTTGGGATCACCCAATATTTGATGATAAAAGTAAAATTCATAATGACTTGGACGACGGTTATACTGATCGTGCTAGAAAAGAAGGAAGGCAACAAAGCAGGGATACGAAGGACAGACGGAGAAGTAAGACGGAGGTGGATAGGGACTGGTCAAAGGAAAATGAAATGGAAAAAACCAAAGATAAAGATAGGGG
>NW_019648307.1:0-3196 GCF_002806865.2 Cucurbita pepo subsp. pepo
TCGAAGGGCAAGCCCTAAGATGCGGTAAGACTACGTCGCTTAGAACGCATGAAGCCTTGGACTCAAGATTCTCAGGTACATGTCTAGTGCCATAAATCCTAGGGGAAGTGTCTTGGAGAACGAATCAATAATAGAACAAGAACCAAGAATACCAAGAACAAGAGAAAGATCAAGGACTAGAACATGGATCAAGATCCTAGTTCTAAGGACAAGAACCAGGAACAAATGACCAATAACCAAAAACCATAGTGTTAAGGCCCTTAAAGGAAAACCAAGGTTTTAGGGTTTAAGAACCAAGGTCCCGAAGAAAGATCAAGATAAGAACCCTAAATCAAGAACAAAAATTAAAGGAGCTTAAGTACTTAAAACAAGAACAAGATAAAAAATAAGCAAGAACAAAGAATGTGGTACCCTAGCATATCAAGGACACGATTAAGAGCCTACAAGTAGGCTACTTACTGAGTCTTGTACTCATTCCTTATTCTACAATTTTTTTTCCAGGTAATAAGGAGCTGGTCGAGGTCGGGAGCGGAGTCTGGAGCAGGTGTTATAGACTAACCTCACCTGTCGTCTCAACCCTTTTATTTTAAAATGTTTTGCGTCTGTTCCTTATTCTGTCTTTTAACTATTATGTTGTATTTTAAATTATTAATGTGCGCACACTATTTTGGTATAATGTAAATTATGTTTTAAATTTTAATGATTTTATTTCGCAAAAAAATTTACCCGTCTTTTTGAGCCATCGCATCAGCCATGTCCTTACAGAGAGCTTCATTTGTGTAAATGAGTGCAAACAATGGCCAACAATTCCTTGAGTGTACACGTGAATAAAGTGTTGAGTGTTCACGTGATAAAGTGTTGTGAGGTCTTTTGTATTTTCTTAACCTACTTTTGCAGCAAAGTTTTACAAATAGATTCGACGATGAATCCTCTTGAAGAAGTGGAGAATGATACGAATCAAGACATCTCAACCATGCAATAATTTTAAGGAAATATAAGCTTAAGAAAGATGAGTTTTATTTATCCTAGTTACAAATTTTTTTTGTAGATCTCACTAATGTATTTTATGAATTTTATTCACATTTAGGTTACATTTACGGTAACAACAAGGAAAAAAAGAAAAGAGTTAGCGATCTCGTGGGAGCAACCACCCTCGCATCAGAAATCTCGCGATAGACATAAATGCATTTTATGACTTTTTATTTCCTTAATGCATTTTCAGTGAGCGCCAAAGATCTAGTAGAAGTAGAAAACAAGCTAGAGAGACAAAACCGATAGACTTTTGGATCCAGGTTCAACACGGGTGGCCCAACAAGCACTAAATCACTCCCAGCAGCCCACGACCTGAAAAGGACACTCTTCGAGAAATGCATGCGTGACTTGACAAACTAGTCATGCTCTTCTCATGTGTAGCGCACACGCTTCCCACGTCAGTCGCAACTCACACGACTCGTGTGTCAACTCCATCATCATTTGTTTTCTAGTTTTTGGATATATATGTTTATTATCATTTCTTATATGTTTTCGATTTATTTACGAATTTTATTTTTATTATGTAAGTCCATGGGACTGATGAAACATTTAAAATGAATATTTCCACATAAAAAGATCACATCATGCATATGGTACGACTCTATTTTAGTAAAAAAAATAAGATCGTTACATTTTCATAGTGGTTAATTATAGTCCTAAAAGTATGAATGACACAACTCTTAAAATTCCTCATTTTCATAGTGGCTAATTATAGTCCTAAAAGTATGAATGATACAACTCTTAAAATTCCTAGGGAAAGGTTAAGGGTTTGGTGTTGAGGCTATATATAACCACTTATGTTGTCTTGTAGACTTGAAAAAGGTAGTAAAAAGATCATTTATGCCTTCTTTTAACTAAGTAATAAGTTTTTTTTTTAATGCTACGTAGTTTAGGTTGTATGTTTAGTATCATCTAAGCTTGACATGATCGATCTTGCCTGCGGAGTGATTCAAATCTCAAACAAGTATTTTTTTTTTCTCTAAGATATTCAATCAACAAAGTAATTCGTTATCATGAAGCATGATTTAACTTTGGTTTGATGACGGAGACGCCTCATGGAGGGACACTGAAAGAAGGACAATCAAACCAAAAAAGATAGGTGAGTGATGTGTGGTTCGCTGCCACTTTTATGTATTGTAGGATAAGTAGTGTCCCTTATTTTTGCTGACTATGTTATTTCACATGTAGTATGATGATATCAAAGCTAGGTTTCAATCGTGGGACGTGTGAGTTATGGGCCCACCACGCTTCTGCTGATATTAATCATTTTGATCTCTAGCTTTCATCATAGATGTTTAGTTCACTTATGGCAAACTTTGAGACAGTATATAAAAAGGTATTAACGGCCCTTCAACACTTATATCTATCTCCATGACTTGAGACATTCTAACTTTACTTTTGATGTTTGTACTACTTTTTCTATATTTGTACTACTTTTTTTTATTTTTTTTTTATAGTAGTATGATTGGGTGTCCTTTGCTTTTCTTCGTCGCGAGATAGCTTTCATCTACGCTTTCCGTTATGATGTTCGATGATTTGAGCAGACTGTGAGTCTTACCTGATTGGGGGGCTCTCATCTACAATGAGATGCAACGTGTTGTGTCGCACATGATTAAACATGCATGCATAGGCGGCGTGTGTGGTCAAACAAGTTTGAATTCCACATAAGTGATGTTTGAATTCCGAAAGAAAATCCTGCCTAAGGTCCAACAAAGCCACAAAGCCGGGTGAAAAATGTGAATGGGGATTGAGTACTCCTAAAGGTTTAAAAAAAAATTTAAAAATAAATGACAGTTATGGGATTAAAAACCAATCCCTTTTTAAACCAGAGACTAAATCTAGCACCTTGGACCACTAAGCCAAACTATCCCAACAATTGTGGATGGACTACTAAGATAGTCGAGCTATCTCAAGACATATGATTGCATCACGATGCATGGGTCGTGTTGTTGGGAACCGAGATGACCATGAGATGCAATGTTGTTGTGTTACAAATGATTGAACATGCACGCATAGGCAGCGTGTGCGGTCAAAAAAGTTTTAATTCTACATTATTCATGTTTGAAACCCNAAGCCACAAAGCTAGATGAAAAATATGAAAGGGAATTAAGTAGGCGCTTATCAGTACTCCTTAAGGTTTGTCATGATCGTGTCAAGATCACAA
>NW_019648308.1:0-493 GCF_002806865.2 Cucurbita pepo subsp. pepo
ATAGGTGAAGGAGATCAGCCCAGTCTTTGACTAGTTCAACCTGAGAATCATCCTCCGGTTTACCCCGTGTTTACAGGATTCCTTATTCTTTTGTTTCCGGTAAAAAGAAAGGTTGTGTTTGAGGTTTCGTCTTGACTGACTGTTCGGGAGAATTCATCCTTCTTCTTCTTTGACAAGAGAGAGTAAATTCATTAGCGGCTTTACAGTCAGTGAATAAATAGTTCAAAACCCGAGGGAAAGAAGAAATAGGAAGAAAAGTCGTCTTCATCTTGAGTTCAGTCCTCGTTTACAGTTCGGTCAAGAAAAGAGCTACTGATACTTCATTCATTCACCCATTTACCTCGTTCGTTCAGTAGTGATTGAGGTTACCTTGCTCAATAGACAAATAGGGAATATCGTCAAAAGGTGAAGGAGCTTGACCTTGTGAAAGAATAGTAAAGGAGAAAGAAGAAGAAGAAATCAAATAGGTGTAGGAGCGAGTGAGACCGAGAGG
>NW_019648308.1:2572-3192 GCF_002806865.2 Cucurbita pepo subsp. pepo
GAAAAGGTTACAGAGGTCGCGTAAACAAAGAAAGAAGAAATACTTTTGAAAGAGGGGAACAAGAAGAAATCGTTCAAGAGAGAGGGGACAGGGTAATTCAGAATAAGGAGTCTTGTTAAGAAGGAGTATTGTTATAAGGAGTAGAGTCTTGTTTTCAGGTTCAGGCAATGGAATTCTAAGCCCAAGGTTACGAGGCGAATAAGCTCAGCTACTTCGACCATAAATAAAGAATACGAACAGGAGTTCATTCAATCAGGTGGTACGGCCGGCCTTGGTGGAGAGGGGAAGGAGCGCGAAGCAGCGAGACTCTAACAACTAAAGGATCAGCTATGGAATTCGGAGACATAGAATATAAGGAGCTCATTCAATCAGGTGGTCCCGCCTTGTTCTTGGTGGAGAGGTGAAGGAGAGAAGCAGCGACGAGACTCTAACTAAAGGAGAGAGGAGCGAAGCAGTCAGACATAAGTTCAGTCAATCAGGTGTTCCTTACGGCCTTGTTCTTGGTGTTGGAGAGGTTAAGGAGCGAAGGAAGCAGCTTGACCTTAAGGGAAAGGAGCGAAACAGNTGGCCTTGTTCTTTGTGTTGGAGAGGTTAAGGAGCGAAGGAAGCAGCTTTACCTT
>NW_019648309.1:0-383 GCF_002806865.2 Cucurbita pepo subsp. pepo
TATTTGATTATAAATAATAACTCTCACACCATTTAGGTGTGGTGGATTCAGCAAACATTCTCATGGTAGCAGAGCTATTTTGGTTTAGCAACCCGGATCCTTTCTTTTCAATAGCTTCTGAATCCTCTACTGTTCTTCTCCACCACCCTTGCTAGCTTTGACGCCGCAGGGGCAGTCTTCATGGCTGCCGCAGGCGGAGCCGATTGATTACTCTTTGGCTCCACCCTTTTGACCTACAAATCATCCTTCGCCATACTCTATACATACAACCTCACCTTTTCCTCTTTCATTTTCTTCCCAATTTTTCTTTATCCTTCGTCCTTCACAGAAACCCTAATCTTAGTATCTTCGTCAGCATTCTCTTCGGAAATATACAGAATCTC
>NW_019648309.1:2678-3191 GCF_002806865.2 Cucurbita pepo subsp. pepo
TTTTTTTTTTTTTTTGTGAAACCCTTATCGTTACAAAGTAAGAGCCATTTTTCTTAGTTTTAAATTAAGTTAGGAATTCGACCTTTACTCGAGCTATTGAGTGAATATTCAAATAGGTGAAACCTCAATATAAGTGAGAACGAAATTGAAGGACGAGAGCATGCTAAATTAGGAGGAGAACTTGGCTCGATTGGAAGACTTATCTTATATATGATAGCACGTGCCCAATGGCCCTTACACATGTCATGTACGTTGTTATGGTATTAAGATGTGTTATGATGACGCTATGATGATATGATGATGTGATTTTATATGATATTATGATGTGTTACGATGATACTATGATGATATGATGATGTGATGTACTATGTTACTATGATACGTTGGGATGTTGATATGATGTGATGACATGAGATGCATGATGGTGATATGACATGATACGATGATATCTCGTGTTACACTGATGTACATATATGAAATGTCATATTGCATGATGATGAATTTTCTAATACA
>NW_019648310.1:0-541 GCF_002806865.2 Cucurbita pepo subsp. pepo
AATCATCATCTAGGTGACGAGGAGATATTACCAATCATCATTTCAGCAACACTGTCATTAATTAAAGAGGTCATGCTTATAGAAATATTAACGAAGTACAAGAGGGAAATAGGTTCGCATTGAAGGACATAAAAGGGATTCGTCTTTCAGTATGTATGCACAAGGTTCAACTGGAGGAAGGATCATTTAAATTCATTGATCAACAAAGAAGATTAAATCCAATGATGAAGGAGGTTGTTAGAAGATTCCAACCATGAGCTGGTTAGATAGAAGATTCCAACTAAGAGCTGGTTAGAAGATGAATGACTCTTAAATCGAACTTGGAATCTATGANAAGAAGATTCCAACTAAGAGCTGGTTAGAAGATGAATGACTCTAAAATCGAACTTGGAATCTATGATGGTCACTCTTAGATACCAAGACAATTCACTCCAGAATTAGCTTGATCAAAAGATGAATGACTCTTAGATCGAACTTGGAATCTATGATGGTCACTCTTAGATACCAAGACAATTCACTCCAGAATTAGCTTGATCAAAAC
>NW_019648311.1:0-514 GCF_002806865.2 Cucurbita pepo subsp. pepo
TCAAATTTTTTTACTCTATAGTAGTTCCTGTGGAAGGATCATAAAATAAGACATCATACTATCCTTTGAGATGTGATGAAGTCACGCTTCTAACTAAGATATTGATCATTCATTGTTAAAGCAATGCAAGTTGGCCAAATCTAAGAACATAAACATTGAACAATATGTGCCCACGGGGTTTATATTAGAAGAGATCTATTTGGAACATTAAGGTCTCTCTAACACCTCATATAGGTAAAATTAAGGCTCAAACTTCTAAACCCTAGAGAAAAGCTCATGGTAGTTTACTCGACAAGTTTGCAATGAGGCCTCTATAAGTATGTTTTTCCAAGTTTCTTTTTTAGATGATCGTTGATTGATGGACGAGTGGTTGAGCAAATGAAAGTTGCGCAATCTTTTGTGTATTTTGAACTTTTTATTATGTTTGAATTTGTATCCCATTCCTAGTCCCCATTTTGTAATAAACTCTAAACAACATAGAATTGTAATTGATTTCGATAATTTTGTACTTTTG
>NW_019648311.1:2539-3190 GCF_002806865.2 Cucurbita pepo subsp. pepo
GAGAGAAAGAGAGGGTATAGGGGAGCAATTAGGGATAATAGAGAGGGTACGAGAGAAAACTAAAAGCGAAAGCATGACCATTGTACTGGCAGAAATCAAGAGAAACTTCTGCATCTTCATCCTTAATTTCGAAAACTATATATTTAATTTACTTCGACCATGTAATTTTAGCTTTTGAAAATAGCTTTTGTAATAACCTAGTATATATATTTAAATAAATAAATAAACAAATAAATAAGAAAAGTTACCTCTCTTAAAAAAAAAAAAAAAAAACCTTTTCCCACTTCTCTCCCCTCACGTCTCTGTACCTTTCTCCAATTATCTCTCTTCAACCAACTAGTTATGCCATAAGATTACAGTTGTTGGAAAAACAAGCATAAAAAATAAGAAATGTCACATTTAAAAAAAAATTAAAAGGGTAATTTTCGTGAAAAATGTCTTAAATTTGTTAAGATATATTAAATCTTTCTTCTCTCTCATACTAATTTCATTGTAAGGACATCACATCCAATCATTCTAAGTAAAAATAAGTTAAAGATTAGCCAATAATTTGAACATAATCGAAAATAAATATAGGGAGATGAGAAAAAAAAATTCAATTAATAGAATTAAAAAGGAAACTAAATACAGAGATAAGAGTAGATACATATA
>NW_019648312.1:0-3188 GCF_002806865.2 Cucurbita pepo subsp. pepo
AGAAGATGGTGATAATATTTGAAGGTTGGTGAAGTTTGAAAGGGAATGGCTATGAGGAGCGAACTAAAAAGAGGTAACTTTTGCATTATGGTTCACGCCCATGGCTTAAGAGCCATAAGAATTTGTCCCATTTTAGTGACAGACTTTCATCCATATCTCACTTAACCTCTACATTTATTACNGAGGTTCTAGAATTAGATTTGGGTCGAAAGAGAGAGCGGAGGAGTTTGTAGAGGGAGCGAGAGAGTTTAGAAGAAGCCTTGGACATAGGTACACAAGAGCGGGGCGGGAGCGGGGGCGGGGGAGCGGGGCGGTCGGATAAGTGAGGCATGGAGAGGGTACGTGAGGCTATGGCAGAGTCAAGGTGTTGTTTGAAGGAATTGAGCTCGAAGGAATCATAGAGAGAGCTTCCACAGTCCCAAACGGGAGGGCTATTGGGGCTGTGATTGGGTTTGGGTTGAAGGGTTGGTTTTTCCATGCCTTGTTTGTTGTTGCAGAGATGAGAAGATGGTGATAATATTTGAAGGTTGGTGAAGTTTGAAAGGGAATGGCTATGAGGAGCGAACTAAAAAGAGGTAACTTTTGCATTATGGTTCACGCCCATGGCTTAAGAGCCATAAGAATTTGTCCCATTTTAGTGACAGACTTTCATCCATATCTCACTTAACCTCTACATTTATTACCAAACTGTTCCAGCTCTTTATCTATCATCTCTTTTTCTTCTAACCAATTTAAATATTTTTAAACTTAATTATCTGTCTAATACAAATTTCAATTTTAAATAATTCCTAGATTTATAAATTTAAAAGTTTAAATAAAAATTGTGGGCTCGAGTTGAATTTTGACTTGCACCACTAATTAGTGGTAATAGACTCCACTGTCTAAATCTCCATTAGGTTAAAATATAACATTAGACATTGATTCAATGAACTAAAATTTGATTTTAATAGAGAAATTTGTGCCCGTAAATGGTATTAATTAGTGATTAAATTCAAAATTATATAAAATACACATCAAATTAAAATGAGACTATATACACCATATATTGATGTTTTAATTATTGAATTAATTTATTGGAAAATGATATCATAAGCATTTGAAAATGATGTTGAATATTTTTATATTACCTTAAATTTTGTTGGTTTGACTTGCATATTAATTCGTTGTTGGCTTTAATCTTCCAATAATTATGATAGTGGTTGAATATGGCTCAATTAATTTTATTTATAATTTGTCATATTTATTTATTTA
This sequence comes from Cucurbita pepo subsp. pepo, assembly GCF_002806865.2. NCBI lineage: Eukaryota > Viridiplantae > Streptophyta > Magnoliopsida > Cucurbitales > Cucurbitaceae > Cucurbita > Cucurbita pepo. Next base: position 1,252 of record NW_019648312.1, read on the forward strand.
TTTTTTTTCATGGAACAGATGAATACATGCGGACAGGCAAGGAAGGGCATTTTTGGAATTAATATAAAGAGACAAAGTCATGTGAATATATTAGTTGTATTTTGTTGTCTCAAAACCGCATTGAGATAATGTTAGGTAAACTTTATTAATCAATTAAAGCCTACTAATTTATATTACTAACTAATAAAAATGTCACTATTGGTTAAAAATCAACGAATCTTAACGGATATTAATGTGTCTAATATATTTTAAGTCGAAGAAATTTATATTAAAGAGATGTGAGCATATAATAACACTATCTCATTTGTAAGCGAGCAAGGCATGGTGTGTAGTACTGAAATAATTATAAGGGTAAATAACATCTATATCTAGAACAACCCAAACTTATTGCTATAACAGCCCAAACTTACTGGTAATAGATACTGTCTACTTTGACCGATTACATATAATTGTCAGGCTCACGAGAGGTTTTCACACTTTTATAAATGCTTCATTCCCTTCTCAAACTAACGTGGGATCTCATCTACCTTCTTGGAGGTCCAATGTCCTCACTAACACACGCTCTAGTATCTAGCTCTTATACTATTTGTAACAATATTGTAATAAAAAAAATACATATTTTTTGTCACTAAATTTTAACCATACATCTCATTGGGGAGTAATTTCAACATTCTCACTCTTTCTAACATACAACAACCCAATCACAATGACTAACCTCGATATCAATCAACGACATCATTGCTGAAGAGCTTGAATTTTTGGGCATCAAGAACGAGTTTTCTTATAGAAGAGAAAGCACCCATGATCCCGACTCCGGTGAAGACGATGATGATGGCGAGATTGGTGCAATAGGTGATGGATGATTTGGGTGGCTTGTGGGTGATGTTGTAGAGAAGCATCGGTAGAACAAAATCAAGAGGAATGAAGCCAATAGCACCCACTACAGCACTAATGTCTCCAAAGAATGGAAGCATTGCAGCAGAAACTCCACACATAATCATGTACATTGTCCGAAGTATGATCCTTGGAATAAGGTTCCTTTTGGAAAACAACCCTTTCTTTACATCAGCTGATTGCTTCTCCATTATCTCATATGCCACTTGTGAATAAACCTATAATTTAAGCTTCAATTTCAATTCAATGTTAAGTTCAAAAGTATTGTATTTTAGTGATTGAAGTTAGCAGACCAGGGCAATGGCTAGGAGTTGAAGAAGAACAAAAATAACAGCGAGGCCCAAGATCCAAGTGGGCGCAAGAGAAGGCCCAGTGTCGGGCATCAAGCTCTGCAAGATATTGGGGGTAGCCCTGTTCCCAAACACCCAATATCCAGACACAGCAATGGCGTAGAAGGTTAGGAATATGACGGTGTAACACATGGAAAGCCCTTTCACCATCTTCCCACTAGCCGGAGCTGCCAGAGTTGCCTGTTATGAGCTATGAATTACCTTAAATTATTCAAACTGAGTGTCACATAATCAGAAGCTGTAATGTAATGTGTTTGAATTACTTGGATTTCAGGGAGGATTCCATTCCCAAAAATGGCTGCTAAAATGGAGATGGATGTGAAGGCGCTGAACATCCTTGATTTTGGTGACGATTCTAAGCTGTAGTCCCTTGATCCAGCTTCTTTTCTGGTTGCTTCAATTATTGATAGATGAAACATAAGATGAGTTGATCATATTATGAAAGGAATTGCTATGTGTTTAGTACCTGCAATGATACAAGCAGTAACCACAAGAAAGGCGTAGCCCAAGCTGAGAAGCAGAGAGGCCAGATTGACATGTCTAAGAGAGTGGAAGGTTGGAAGCTGAGACAGAATAATCATTGCCCCTGTTACTATTGCTATGAACTCGTACAGTTTCATCGATCCATTTGGATAAAAGTTTGAATATAGTATCTGTATGTCACCCAAAACCACATTCAATTCACTCCCTTTT
>NW_019648313.1:0-244 GCF_002806865.2 Cucurbita pepo subsp. pepo
TACTTTAAATAATTGAATAAAGACTTATTTTTAATAATTGAGCCTTATATTTCTTTCGAAGCATAGGATACTTTGAATCAAGTTTTTCTAAATCAAGTCGGATCTCCTCAACAACTTTAAATAATTCATCCTAAGATGAGATTCAAGAATGACCTGTCTTCTTCATCCTCTTTGTCACCGTGAGCCGTGACTTCATCCTCTTTGTCACCGTGAGCCGTGACTTCATCCTCTTTGTCACCGTGAG
>NW_019648313.1:2402-3186 GCF_002806865.2 Cucurbita pepo subsp. pepo
TTTCTTAACCTAAAACTTTGATTCTTACTCTACCAAAGTTATAAATGTCATACTTTTATTGGTCCATGATGTCAATTTTGCCGCTGGTTCATGATGTCAATTTTGTCACCACATTATCACGTGAGGTATCTTGTTTTGACTGAAACTTCTTCGTTTTATCTCTAATTTGAGTGAACTAAAAAAAACGTTAAAATCGTTATTTCTAACCTTACACTAGGGACAAAATACTTAAAATTGTTAATAATTGAAGATAGGTCTGTTATCATCAAAACATCAATTAATTAATTTGAGATTAAGGGCCAAAAAAGCCAATACAATGTGTGTTCGAGGGCACGGTTAGGTCTGTTATCATCAAAACATCAATTAATTAATTTGAGATTAAGGGCCAAAAAGCCAATACAATGTGTGTTCGAGGGCACGGTTCTTGGGCTAATCAAGCTCTAAGGCTCTTAAACTTTCTCGTAATTAAAGATTAAGGGCCAAAAAAGCCAATACAATGTGTGTTCGAGGGCACGGTTAGGTCTGTTATCATCAAAACATCAATTAATTAATTTGAGATTAAGGGCCAAAAAGCCAATACAATGTGTGTTCGAGGGCACGGTTCTTGGGCTAATCAAGCTCTAAGGCTCTTAAACTTTCTCGTAGAGGTCTAAAATGAATCCAGATGATATATATAAAAATAAAAATAAAAATTTCAAACATGGCGTCACCTAGACTTGAACTAGAAACCTTTAATGTGTTAGATTGATGTGATAATCAAATACACCATGACACCGTTGGAAGT
>NW_019648314.1:0-303 GCF_002806865.2 Cucurbita pepo subsp. pepo
GTTGTTGAGCCTCCTCCGAAAACCATTGTTCAAGCTCCTCCAAAAACCATTGTTCAAGCTCCTCCAAAAACCGTTGTTCAGGCTCCTCCAACGACCATTGTTCATGCTTCCCTAAACACTATCAAATTGCAATCTCCCCACAGCCCAAAAAAGAATTCACTGGTAAGTTCAACTTGTACGAGTGTCGATGGAGCTACGTTTTGATCATACGTAAACTACTAGACGAAGTATATATGCTGTTGGAAAAGTAGCATAGGACTAGTTTATACACACATAATTCTGATTTTTCCCATGTCTACAGCC
>NW_019648314.1:2986-3185 GCF_002806865.2 Cucurbita pepo subsp. pepo
TGAGCTGAGCTGAGCTGAAATGTATATGTTTTTTTCCCATTTTTTCTGAAAGTTTAATGATTTTACGACATATGAGAGAGATCATTGTGTATTACATGATACAGTGAAGTTAGAGAATGATTTTCTATGGCTTTTTTGGGTTTGTTTTCTACTTTTCATTGGAATTGATCTGTATTTTGATGTTCTTGAGATGATCATT
>NW_019648315.1:0-1823 GCF_002806865.2 Cucurbita pepo subsp. pepo
CTAGTTCTATCTATGAATGTGACGTCATACTTGTGAAGCATACTCAGATAGAGGTAGAACTTCCAGACAACGTGATTCTGAAACCCCTGAGGCGTAGTGAGATGGTGACTTGTAAACAAGTAAGGCCAGTAGAGACATGATATGTCTTAGAGTTCCCGAGGATCCTGTGCAGAAACCTGAGAGGGTGTCTCACTATAAAGAAAGTTCTGTGTTGGCCAAATGAGATGAAAATACGAGGCTATTTTTGGTGAAGCAATAAGGATCGTGAAGGTCTCGACGAGGTCAGGATACCTTCTATGAGGATCAAAGACAGGGACATATTGAGGATTGCTTTCACATGAGGAAGGTGAGTTTATTGATAAGTTCTTTTGACTTGATCAATGCCTTTTGGAAGTTTAGGTTTAAACAAATCGAATGTTCATGAAACCTTCTTGTTATCGTCATTGTAGTCGTCTTTGACGATATGTCAGTGTACACCAAGATGGAGTTAGATGACGAGGAATACCTGAGGGGAGTGATGGTGTTATGAACACATCAATTGTACACTAAGTTCTCCAAGTATAAGTTTTGGCTGCCTGAGATGACACATGATGTTATGTGGTGTCAAGGGTTCATAGTGGACCCCATTAAAATTGATGCAGTTACGAGGTCGCCAAAACTGACCACAGTCACTGAGTCACGTAGTTTCCATGGGTATTACAGAAGGTTCGCACATGAGTTTTCCAGGATCTCTGCAGCGTTTACACAGGGAACCAAGAAAGGCAAGCCCTTTCGTTTGGTCGCCAGCATGCAAACAGAGTTTCCAAGAAATTAAGTAAAGGTTGGTGATTGCACTAGTCCTCACAGTACCAGGTGGGCCTGAAAAATCTTGTAGCGTAGAGAGGCCTTAGGTAAGGGCTTAAGGTGCGTGCTTATGTAGAAGGGTAAGACAATAGCTTAGGCTTCTAGGCAACTGAAGAAGTACAGACGAAATTACCCTACCCATGACCTTGAATTAGCAGCAACAATGTTTGTCTTGGAAACGTGGCAACATTATGAGCATGGAGAAAAACCGACATTTAAGGTGAAACTTCTTGAAATGTTAGTTAAGACGAGATTTAAAGGAAATTAAAAAAGAAAAGAGAAATCCAATAGAGTACCAGAATGACAGAATACGCCAGAATTTGAAGTTCGCTTGAGGTAACAATATGGATGTCCAGCCCCAGCAGCTCCTGGAACTCAAGACTTCGATTTTGACGGCAGCAGTAGGAGAATGAGGGGGAATTTTGTAAGGAAGATGAATGACTTCCATGAGCAAGATCGATAAAGAGAGCGAGAAAAATAGGAGAAAATAGATAGAGATGGCTCTGGATATCACAACACTATATGTATATAGACGACAATGTACCAAGCCTTCGAGCGTTCATTTATTTCAATACCAACTTCCATTTTGTTTTCTTTTATTCCTAAACTAATAAAAATATCATTTAATAAGTGATATTTGAAAAGTTTCAAAAATATTATAAGTCTTTTATAAAAAGAACTTTAGATATTTTATTTTAGAAATACTTTTAAACTTAAAAAATATATATATTTTATAACTTTTCAAAGTTTTATTAATAAACTTTTATTTTTTTAAGATACTTACCATTAGTATATAGACAAAACGGTTAGTACTACGTTTCAAAAAATCGATCTTTAAAAGTAAATTAATACCTTTATGCTTTAAAATGAATATGACTTATAAAATGTAAAATACAGTTTTTGTCCTATATGGGATGGTATAACTTTTTTTTATATAAGGATTAAAAATATTAATACTATTTTTAAAATTTTTCCCATAT
>NW_019648315.1:2890-3185 GCF_002806865.2 Cucurbita pepo subsp. pepo
GTTTTGTAAACCCTCTATTGGCTTTTCTCAACTAAATGTTATTTCTTATAATTGTTTCTTATTCTCTGTCATGATGATATTCTATCTATGGACTTTTCTAAACTTAATTAAATGTAATCCCCTGACTTTTATAAACTTAATTAAATATAATCCTCTTACTCATCTTAGTCATAGAATTTATATTTATATTTCAAATAATCTAGTTTGTCCAAGTTTATCCTAATCTCGGAGTTCATATAATCCCGCTTATTTTCATAATTATTCACATATATAGGTGAGACTTTACTCGTGATCA
>NW_019648316.1:0-3184 GCF_002806865.2 Cucurbita pepo subsp. pepo
TTCAGTCTTCCAGCGAAAGTCAGAGTCAGGCTAGCCCTAAAAACGGTCTCTCATTTTGTCTACGAGGTTGGAAAATTGAACCTTATAAGGCAAAAGCAAAAAGAGTCAAGGTTGGTTGGCAGTTCAGGCTATTCCGATTCCGGGAGCTGCTAGAAGTAGCCATGTAGGCAACTGAACCTAATTCCTTTGGAAGGCCCTCGCGTCCCCGCTCCTTAAATGAACAAAATCTGGTCTTAGAGACGCAGGCCAAGGCCTCGGAAGCCTCTTTGAGACAAATCTGNCTCCTCAAGGGAAGGAACTGATTGAACATTAATTCTTTATCAAAGACCAGAAAGGCCCGACTCCTTTTGTTTTGGATTTCTTTCCTTTTGTAGGAACAGAATCTGCTGCTGCTAGAGAATATGTCCTGACTTTCTTTTACAGAATCCCATTCACATTAAAAAGGCAGTGATTGGCCTACTAGAAGTCAGTCAGGTTTAGGCTTTATTGTTGATTAGTGAGCCCTTGCTCGCAGTCCTCTTCCAAGTCTGCTGAAGACGTCTTCTCCTCTCTCAAATATGGCGCCACCCCCATTAGCCGAAGTATGGCCGCCTGTAGGCTTTTCTTCCTTCTTTACTAAAGTATCGGACTTTAGGCTATTATGCTCTTCCAGATATCTATACCGACTGTTTGCGTTAAGATCGCTGTTTGGTATTCATCTTTCTGTCTTCAATTTCAGACCATCGCCTTTGCATATCAACTAGGTTGGATCGGATGTCACCCTGTGGAGGATCCAGCATCACCCCTAAGGCTATTGCATCCTTTGCCTTAATGAAACTCACTGGCCTATCTTGCTGGAAAAACCGCCCTGCCTGCTCAGATGCGTCAATCCGCCTATCGGTACCCTTTTCGAGAGCTCTAGTCATTCTTGGTAGGAGGGGAATATGTAGATAAGGTTCATTGCTATTTGTTCTCCCGGCTAGCACTTAAGAGACTATCTTAGCCCAGAGTGAGAGATCACAATAAGGATTACCAAAAGTAAGTAGGAAGTACTGCGGTACCAGTCCACGACTACCATTTCTGTAACTTCACTTCCCCCTTTCTTTCCACTCAGTCTCATTTTCGGACTTCAGGAGCATTGAGTAAAGGTAGGCACGGGGTCGGGAAGATCTACTCATTCAAAGGGAAACCCCTCTCTCTATTTATCAAAAGAAGAAGAGTTAGTGGGGCACACGCCAGTGAGGTTTGATTTCCTTGTTGGGTGTAGCGGATATCTCGATGTCAAGTCAAGGCAGGGAATGGAATGCTAACAAGGGGTGATATGCTACGGAGGGAGATTAACGTGTATAGAAACTTCTTTGATCATGACGATAGGGGCCTTCATCTTCCGGGACTACAAATGACTTGAGTCCACTGGCCTATCACTAGGAGTTTGACGGCAGGCAGATCTTGGTATTTGGAGAGACAAGGCAGGCGAGTCAGATGGAACTCCTTTTGATTTACTCCCTTCGTGGCATGTTGTGGTCAGATGCTACTCCTTAAGGAGCCTTTTCGAATTCTCATGCTGTTTCGGATTCATTTTGATTGAAGAATCATTAATTACCTCGCCTTTTAGACGGTTATATGTGAGAGGCTGTACTTTCAATTAGAACATAGAAAGAGGGACCGACCTGGTGGGGCATGAACACCAACCAACCTAATCCGGATAAGAAGTAGGCGCTAGTTACCCTTCTAGATGAAAGATGTGAATGAGGGAAGCAACTTCTGCTATTCGAGTCGGATTGAAAGCAAAGCCTCCTTGCAACTTTCTTGCCTTGTGGCATCGCATTCTGTATAAATAAGGTCAAAGCTTTCTCTACTGTCTTTAGAAGGCACTCTTTTTTGCCTCTGCGACCCGTTGGGATTCCCAAAAACAATAGGAGGATAAACTTCTGAATCGACTAGCTCTAGGAGCACCTCCTTCGGACCCTCTCTTTTTTCCCTTCTTTCTCAGCTCCCATTCTCATTCCTTTTCTTTTCAAATCGGGGAGAAATAGAAGATCTCATTCACCCTTTGCCCGGAGGCTTCCCTTGGACTGGAACAAAGACAGGTGTTTTCTCAACATAACGAGAATAAACAAGATTGAGGCTCTTTTCGAGAAGAAAACCTCTCCCCGCGTAACGAAAAGTTAGCTTAACGAGTGAAAGCGTTTTCTGACCCTGCTGGGATTAGCTGATATGAATGAATTGATCCTTCCCCGGTGGTCTAACCGAATGAAATCCTTTCCTTCTTGGTTTTGTAGAAAAACCTTTCCTTTAGACGGAATCATACCAGCGAAAGGAGATGATGATTTAGCCAAGTGCTTAGCTCCCACTTTTGAAGCTAGGGGCCTAACCTCAACGCTAATCGAAAGACAAAGACCCGCCTTCATCATAAAAAGGCCTTGTCCGCTCTCCTTTCCCTCTGCTTCTAGGACGTTTTCTACGCTCTCCTACCCCCTTAAACAATGGCTACTTTGAAAGCTCCCCCCGCTCCACCACTAGATGAGATGATGTCCAGCTAAAAGATCCCTCCTTCTTCTTAGTAAAGGAAGCAAGTTTGCTCTTAGCCTCTAAGTCTGCTTCAGAGTCAGCTTCTGAGTCAACGAAAATAGGAAAGGGTATTATGGTATGAATCTCATGCATACATTGATTTTTTAAATCCTCATAACCACTAGTAGAGGGAGACTCCGAAGGCCTGCGATGCCTATTCATTGATTTTTTATTAATGGAGTAGTCTCCGTGCCTTAGTTTCATCTTCCTAACCACTAGTAGAGGGAGGCTCCGAAGGAGCAGTAACGGGTAACCATAGGGCGAGGGTAACCGAAGGGGTAGTTGCCTAGTAGCCAGCTGACTTACGAGTACCAGCAGCACTGACGGTTACGCTTTCCTTATGCCGATTCTTCTTTCTAACAAGAGAAGGCTCTGCAATTGCCTGCTCCTTTGACACCCTATCCTATTTCGATTGCGAGAAGCTCGAGTAGGACAAAAGTTAGCAAGGCACGTACGGGACGGAAGTCAGACTTGGCTTTAGTAGAGAGGGATGAAATCGATTCCTTTGCTCTGGCGTTGGAGGGACTCCGTCTTGAGTTCCCCTTTTTATCCCATGGACATTCGTAGTGGGGCTTTGAGTTCATTCCTCCTTTGCCGGGAGGGCACTCTTTCCCCTTGAGAGCTTTCAGTTTAA
>NW_019648317.1:0-1060 GCF_002806865.2 Cucurbita pepo subsp. pepo
CTCCAGCTTTCTACTGCTTCTGGTCATTTAAGTGGAAGATTATAACAAGAATATCTTGCAGAATATTAAATCTCTTGAACTTAGAAAGATCTACAGAAAATTTGACAAGATAGCAGATTATTCATGAAGCATAAATTGCACACTTCAGTCACCTTTAAACTTTAGTTGCAGTAATGAATATGTGTAAGCAAATTATAGAATATCCAACACATTTTTGATGCTATGAAGACAGCCAGAGGCATGCATAGAAATATCCAAAGGAAACCTTAATTTTTCTTTTGAAAGGAAACACTCAAATATATTAGTGAATGAAAATCCAGTTCTCCTCTTTGAATCATTAACCAATTGCAGCATTAGGTTAAAAGGTCAGAAAAGAATGTGGTTCGCTAAAAGATTTGCTTCTTTTCAGAATACTCCTTAGTTTGCAGTTTTTGTAGGAGGCTTCTTCAAACTGTTCAGCCATCCACAGCTTGGAAATTTAAAGGTTTTCATTAATCAATTATTATATGGTCACCGTTTTAGAGAGGAGCATGATCTTATGGATAACTGATCCTAGGAGCTATTTCTAAGGAAATCGGGTTGAAAAGGAACAGTCGCATTTTCAATAGAAGGGAGGTTTCTCCTCATGAGTATCGAGACCTCGTTTCTCCAGTTCCTTTTTCTCACTTCAGTCTTTCCCAATTTGTTTTAAAGTTATTCTATAACTATGATTGAGAGGTTATTTTAACAAGTAAACTTTTCACTTCAGTCTTCCTGTGGATGCATATACTTTTGTTTCTTTTCAAGGAATGCAAAGATTTTAACTTATCTACAAATGATGCACACTAAAATATATTTGACCAAAAGAAACCTGCATGAACATAGCACGTACATACTTTTCTTCACAAAAAGATGCAAAAGCAATAGAGTTGAGAAAATAAAATTTTCTTGGAGGTAGTAAAGAATTGAAATGGAATAGAGCAAAAACATGCCATTAGTAATCTAATCTGAATGAAGTTGGTTGAATACAATATCTAATAGCACTTCAGTTTGACTAGCGTGTTCGTATAGACACTTGGAC